>NC_137015.1:13627003-13647003 GCF_032717465.1 Coenobita brevimanus | reverse complement strand
TTCTAGCTGAAAATGTACAAGTTGGGCGGAGTCTTATTAAATGGTAAGACAATATGATTAATAATGTGAATGAAATAAATGAAAAGGATGGTGTGGTATTTAGCAGTATGACTAACCAGTGTGTGTGTGTGTGTGTGTGTGTGTGTGTGTGTGTGTGTGTGTGTGTGTGTGTGTGTGTGTGTGTGTGTGTGTGTGTGTGTAAGATCTGAGGTCATATACTAGGGTAAATAAGGAGTGTTATACAGATGGCTAGTTGTACATGTGACTGAATGTGTAGGTTGTAACAGAAAGTGGAAGAAGAATAACCCTTTCACTGTACTGCGTTCTCAGTAGCTGTTTCTCACGGCCAAGGATGATAAGATGACAGTGAGAAACGCAATATCCAGACTGTCTACCAGTCCAGTAAGTATTTCAACATACTGTACTCGACCGGACCCTCTGCGTCAGACCCTCTGCGTCAATATTCGGTTCATCCTGTGCGTGGCCTTGGCGATTTCGCAGCGCCTCTTCCTTTGCGATTTATTCTGCATATTACTCCTTAGTGCTCTCTCTTATGTTAATTATTTCTTTTTAATATCGACATTATTTGCATCAGTGGCCCACAGGAGGATATTGAGGTGTAACATGCAGAGTAAACAGCTAAAGAAAAGATGTTACAAAATCGCCTAAACCGCATAAAATACAGCTCTCAGTCGGATTCCGGCGTCATACTGAAAAGGCCTTTATTGACGATGAAAACCAAGTCGGAAGAAAGGAGGGGAAAGGTGAAGAATTAGGTGATGAGGAAGTGGGCAGATAAACAGAGTACATTAAAAAGTTGATGCTCTCGCTCCCCCGGAAAGTACTGACGAAAAATACAGGAAGTCAGTGATTAGGCAGGCGTCACTTCGGCTACCGCTCCCGAAATAACCTTCAGTGTTTTCATGTCAGATTTATTTCATTATTAATGCCGGTAAGCGATTATTCTTAGCTTGGGGGAAAATCTTGCGGTACATGATCGAGAAATGGTCCATTACCCTATTAAGTGCGATGATTATCCTGAAGTCGTAGGGGTACTCCTCTCAACCAGCGAAGCAGAACAACAAGAATAAATTTTTAGGCAAATGTCGATCACCACTACCACTGTCATCACTGCCACTAATACTACCACAACCTCCATCAACACAGCCACTACCATCACTTCCGTTATCACAGCCACCACTATCTTGGATATAACATAATGAATAAGGAAGTTTTGTGTATACGACAGTGCCTTATTCATAAGTCCAACAGCAATTACCCTCTGCTCACATCATCTAACGTCATCGATGTGAAGCCTAACTTTCCGTGTCAGTTAGATCGGTAAATTGAGGGGACAGTTCTGGACATATGCAGATGCATATTCACCACCCCAAAACAAATCAGTATATTATACTTGCATCAGTCCACCAGGTCCTCTGTATGACGAAAGAGGGAGCTTTAGAACAGATTTAACACCTCCTCAAGCTGGTAAAATAGGAATGAGGAAGGGGTGTTTGTACGAAGAGCGATGCATGTGGAGATCGAAGTGTTGTGTTGGCAATGTTTGTGTGTATCAGTCTGTTATTATCGTTAAAACTGACAGAGTGTGAATATATACAAGCATATCAAAGGATATATTACTAACATTCACTTTAAATGACCGTCACGGCGTGGGCACGAACCTTAGGCTCGGGGTTCACAGACCTTGATGTAATGTTACCACTGAGCCATCGCAACTCCTCAAAGCAACTATGACCATAGCCTTTTTTCACCAGGAGGTCCTGTGTAGTCGATATTTCGGTTTGGGGGAAAATTAGTCAAGTAGTTGGAACAGGCACGCGTGAGCACACACACACACACACACACACACACACACACACACACACACACACACACACACACACACACACACACACACACACACACACACACACACACACACACACACACACACACACACAAACACACACACACACACACACACACACACACACACACACACACACACACACACACACACACACACACACACACACACACACACACACACACACACACACACACACACATCGCGCGCGAAAAATGATATTGTACTGTCAGTCAATATAATTTACTACAGGGAATATATCTAGTAATCCCTTCAGAGCTATAACTTGTGAATTTTTCTTAGTACTGTTAGCACATTTATTTTAGCTTCGTGGAGACCTCCGTTTACCCCTACAGTACTTCGACATTTTTATCTGCTTTCTGCCTGCTATCGCTAGACATTTTTTAAGACAATCCCTTAAAATGAATAAAACCTTCTGGTCATAGCAGGACTTTAACACAAATACATTATATTTCTGGAGAAGTTTATGGCACGACGAGATGAAAGGCGTGATGCAGTGCGATGATTTTTATTTTATTTTTCCTACTGCCAAATTATTTTTTTTTTTCATCTTCAGGAGACCTGTCTTATTAAAGCGGCTAGAAACAATATCCATCCATCCCTTCAGTGCAAGGAAATCACTGTTATTTTATTCACAAAAGTTCGCCTACTATTCATCATCGCCTGCTTCACACTTAGTGTATGTCCAGCCGACGCATCATACCAAAGGGAATATTTTGCGGCCAGAGAAACACACCAGGCCGCCTCTCCCAAGTTAGGAATATTAGTCAGCAGAGGAAAGTGAGATGTAGGAGAGGAGAAATATTAGGCAGTCGTTTATTCACCATCCTTACAACTTCATTTAACCAAGGACACGTCTCGTACATCAGGGAGTTAGTGTTATGTTACAAACGACACTGAAGTTTTAGGTAACACCTCTTCCTTGTCCATTTAATCTGCTTATTACACCCCTCTGTCCTCTTAAATGCCATTAATGGAAGCTGTCTAGACAGTAAAATTGTACAGAAAACACTGAAGAGAATTTTAATGTGCAATATGCAAAATAAGTCGCTTAAGAAGAGGTATTAAGAAGCTACCAGTGCTACTTAAACTTCGACTGTTGCGTCACTGGCCATGTGAGGCGGTAAAATGGGGACTTAGTAAAATCATCTGGTGGTAGAGAGTGAAATAGATGTGGCGTTATTGTTCTGGAAGGCTTAAGGGAGATCACTGGAACGTCACCACAGAGACTGAAGGGGATTTTGTGACGCGAAGTAGTTAAAAAAAAATAAAGATTTTGGAATGACATCCGAAGACTAATCTGCCATAGTCGAGGATTCTGTTATGATCATCATCATCACCACCATCATCGTCATCATCATCACTGTATTTCTTGTAAGTTAGTGAGGTTACAAGGATGCAGGCATAGGAAGAAGAATTTACAAAGTCGGTGAATTATCAACAGAGTGCCCGGGCAAGTGAGCCATAGCTCATATTTCAAGTGTACAAAATTCTCGACACCACCTCACAAGGAAAATAATCCGCGTGCTAATTTGTTTCATAGTGCCAGAGCGATACAGACCACTTTCTCGATACCTAATTTTATAAGAGAAGGCAACGTTATTATAAACATCTCCTTTTATACTTCATCAGTTTCTCTCCTTTGCCAGTTCTTTTCTTTCCTCAGTTTTTAAGCCACATTTATGCATTTACTTTGCCATATCCATGCATCAACTCCCTTCCATTACGCCTCACCTCCTACTCTCAAATTCATTCACAAGCTTCTCATCACGCGACTCATATCACTTCTCCCTATTTCACCATACCATCTAAACACACTTTCTTCTGCCATTTAATCAACACACCTCCTTAAACCATATTGTATTTTTCTGCCATCACTGGCCACGGTACTAACAAGGCATATGGGCCTGATGAGGTCCCTCCTGTTCTCCTCAGGAACTGTGCTTCTGTGCTTACACCCAGCCTAGGTAAACTCTTTCGCCTTTGTCTGTCAACTTGTACCCTTCCTTCTTGCTGGAAGTTTCCTCTCATAAAGGCTGTCCCAAAGAAGGGTGACCATTCCCATCCCTCTAACTATCGCCAAATTGCTTTAACATCCTGTATTTCAAAAGTTTTTGAATCTGTTTTTAACAAAAAAATAATAAGCACCATGCCTATTACAACCTTCTTTCTGACTGTCAGTATGGGTTCTGTCAGGGACGCTCCACTGGCAATCTTCCCACCCACTTTTCAGACTCTTGGTCATCCTCCTTCCTGGACTGTGGCGAAAGCTTTGCCATTGCACTTGACATCTTAAAGGCTTTCGAGTCTGGCATAAATCTTTAATATCCAAACTGCCCTCCTACGGTTTCTTTCCTTCTATCTGTCCCTTCATCTCCAGCTTCTGTAGCTGCTGTTGTAGACGGCCACCGTTCTTCTCTCAGAGCTGTCAATAATGGTGTTCCTCAGGGCTCTGTCCTATCACCAGCCCCCTTCCTCCTATTCATCAATGACCTTTTAAGCTGTACATCTAACCCTATCCACTCATACGCTGATGATTCCACTCTTCACCTTTCCATTCGCATCCCGCAGGGTCCGTCTCAGCAGCAACCTCAACACACAAGAGATGGGGTTACGTCACACTTAATGTCTGACTTGACTCATATCTCTGTTTGGGGTAAAAGTAATCATGTTGTTATACATGTATTAAAAATTCAGTTCTTACACCTTCCAACCCTACAAAATCTTCTGCAGGACTGTCCTCTAATTTTTAACCATATTTAGCCCAAGCCTGCATTTTCCCGAAACATACTTGGGGTTTCATTCTCACTGAATTTTTCTTGGAAAGATCAGATTACCTTTCTTGTAAAATCTGCTTCCTGGAGATTAGGTGGGCAAAGCCGACTCCGTGCCTTCTTTACCCCCTCGCAGTTGTTGACTTTCTAGGTTACACGGGTTTTATGCCCCTCTGTGTAGAGTACAACTCTTATGTGTGGGAAGGCTCCCCATATACAGCTCTCTTCAACAAGGTGGAGTCAAAGGCATTTCGTCTCATTAACTCTCCTCCTCCTCTTTCTGGCTCCCTTCAACTTCTGTGTCTTTGCCGCATTGTTGCATCCTTATCTCTTTTCTATCGATACTTCAATGGTTACTGCTCCCCTTAACTCTCTGCTTGCATCCTTCCACCACTGCGGCGGGTGCGTAGCACCCATCTAGCAAAAAACTCTCATTCCTTTTCTGTCCAACTCTCAAATGCAAGAGTTAACCGTTACTCCCAGTCCTTCATGTTTGCAACAGGTCAGCTCTGGAACTGTCACTTTTTGTCCGCATTTCCTACTGCCTATGATTTTCAGTCTTTTAAACGCAGTGTGTCCAGCATCTCGAAAGGAACGGATCTTGAGTTTGGCTCACTGTTATCTTGTTTTTTTATTTTTCGTCGAGGGAACAATTTTGCGGACTCCTGGCCTTCGATTCCTTCTTTCTTGCATTTAAAGAAAAAAAAAAGAAAAACTTATCATATCCTACATTTAAAAGTTTAGCACATCTACTCAGCATAAACATTTAAATTCATATACTAACAGCATACGTTTACGGGCACTAAAACCCCATGCAGTCCTCTTATTAACTCTGTAGTCTCTTATCTACGCAATACTCGTAAACAGTAAAAAGTATATAGAAAGGCTTTACGAATAACTACAAAATAATGTAATACAGAAACTGTATTTGTTTCCAATAAAATATGGTAAATAATAGTAACAAATAAATATATAAATAAATAAATAAATAAATAAGCGCATAATGTACTATCACGGACAGCTTTGGAAGTTGGGCTAAAGTACTGTTGATAAGGAATAAAAACTTTGGTAAAAACTATGGTCATCTTTTTGCTGGTGCCAGTACTGCAAGCCGTGACCCCTCCAGGCCTGGATGGGCTGATGACGTACACTACAAGTAACGCTGCCCAGGACAATGGCTGTCCGTAATGATGTTGTGTCCATACTGCAGTGGTGACCATTATGCCAATCCATGCCCACTGTTGTTGTATGAGTGATGTCTGTTGGCTGGGGTGAAGTGATGATGTAACTGTGATGATGGCCAGGCACCACCAGTGTTACTGATGTCATCCTGAGTGTCTGTGATGTCTTGACCCTTCTCTGATGTGACAACAGAACCTGTCCCAGATGTTCTCTGGTTCAGCTGTACAGCGGAGTAAATATCCTGGGTTGGTATGTGTTGCTAAGACACGCACAGCCTGTGACCCAATCCTGCTTGCCCACCCTCTGCACCAGCTGCCTGCACACCTCACCGTCGACACACCCATCACACGACACACAGCCTGAGTTGATCAGCTGCAGCGATCCACTGCTGGTGGCAACGTGCACGGTGCCTGAGCTACTGCTGCAGGAGGCGACAGCAGCAGGTGGCGTCAGCAGCAGCAGCAGCAAGAGGCAGATGGTGAGAGGCAGAGCCAATTTAGCCACCACAGTTCTGGTCATCTTAGTGAGAGAGACGAGGATGGTACTGATGGAAATCCTGGACGTGTCCGCTATATATGTGATGGAGACAGAGTCCCGGGCCGCCTCTGCTGACGTGCGAGTGTGTGTTTCTGGTAGAGCAGGAAGTGTAGATCCTTCCCCAACAGAGTGACACTGACGTCACCACCATGCCACACTTATGCCAATTTTTTGCACAGTCTGCAGTAGATCCATCATCATCATCATCATCATCATCATCATCATCATCGTCATCATCATCATTCCTTTTTCCTCTAATACATGGGATGTATTGTACATATTATTACATGTGATATTCCGTCCCTCGCATGTCTATTGTTCACCGAGCTGTAACTGTCACAACACAAAAACAGTTCAGCCTTTGGTTTACCTCTAGAAATTTCCAGTCTGTCTTCAGGAACAATGAACAGGAAAAACACCCGCTACCTACATGTCATTAAATGCAAGATGATACGATGAGTAAGTCTGGGATGCCGTGCGAACAGCGGTAAGTGTGTTGCACGACTGGACCAACACTGACAACACTCACTCCCCTCACCTGCACTCAACTCCTGCTAAAAACTTACCCTTTGTGTCATTTGTATTATCTTGGTGTTGATGACGCATCGAGTATTCAAGTCGATGATGATGATGATGATGATGATGATGATGATGATGATGACGATGATGACGACGATGATAATAATAATGATTATTATTATTATTATTTTTTTTATTATTATTATTTTTTCTATCTATTGCCAGACGCCTCAGTCCCGTAAGAGGTGGCTACTAACATATCGCCTCCATGTCGCTCAGTTCCCCACCATTTCACTGCCCTTCCCGCAGCTCACCCACACCCTCTCTCATATGCCTCGCCACTCCATCCCTCCACTAATAATAATAATAATGATAATAATAATAATAATAATAATTAATAATAACAATATTACTCTTAATAGTAATAATAATAATAATAATAATAATATTAATAATAGTGATGATAATGATAATAATAATAATAATAATAATAATAATAATAATGATGATAATAAAAATAATAATAATAATAATAATAATAATAATCTATATCTATCTATCTCTAGCCCGACTCCCTAATCCCGAAAAGGGTGGCCGCAGACAAAATGCCTCCAAGTCGCTCTGTCACCCACTATTTGACTGCATTCTCCCCAGCTCACTCCCCCCTCCCTCATATTCCTCTCAACTCCATCTCTTCACCTCATCCTCGGTCTTCCCCTCCCTCTCCCTCCCTCCACTTCACCCACATACACCCTCTTAGTCAGTCTTTCATTCTCCATTCTCTCCACATGTCCAAACCACCTTAGTGCATTTCTCCTAATTTTCTCAACCACATCCACATCCACATCCACCCCACAACGCTCCTTCACTTCTTCATTCGTCAACCTGTCCCTCCATGTCACTCCACATGCTCCTCTCAAGTAACTCATTTCCACTGCTCTCACTCTTGACTTGTTCCCCTCTAGCAAAGTCCATTCCTCGCCCCCATACGTCAGGGTAGGGATCACAATACTATCATGCAGTGACTTCTTAACTTCCATACTCACCTCCCTATTTCTCATCACTGCTTTCAGTGAACCAACAACCTTCCTTTCCTGCTGTACCTTTCAAGCACTTCATCTCCAAAAGTTCCATCCTTACTGATCACACTACCCAAGTACTTGAATGCACTCGCATATAATAATAATGATAATAATAATAATAATAATAATTCCTAGCGAGTGAGCTATGTTTCCTCTCAGTTAAGAATGGAAATAAGCGACCTGGCCCGACCCGGCCCCATCAGACCATCACGATAAACAGAAGCCAATAACTTTACTCCTATGTGAAGTAGAATTGAAATTCTTTCTGCATGTGATACAGTCATTCAACTTATTTCTTTGATCAACTAAAAACTCACCCACAAAGGCGTAGGAACCCCTTGGAATCTCGATTTTTCCAAGGGAGTGTTCGAATCTTATCGGTTGATGCCTCAATTACGAATCCAAATTTTAAAAGATTTTCCGTCATCACACTGTGGTTCTGGCATCATTTCTAGCAATTAAACATCAGAGATTCCGCCAATAATTTTACATTACCACATTTGCTATGTTTTGATGGTGAAACAACCGGGGTCAAACACTCCATTTCTGGCTTTAATCATCTCATCAATAACCAATTCTTTATCACTTCAGTTTCGTCGACACGGCAGGTTGGCAGCGAAGATTGTAGAATTTAGCATTGCGCGTGTGATTAATGCTACGGCGTCTCGCTTTACACCAGCACTTGCGTACCGTTGGAACCTATGTTGCTCAAGCAAACCCTGAGCTATATTATCGCTTTCACCTTGACGTATAATTATGTGTGTGTGTGTGTGTGTGTGTGTGTGTGTGTGTGTGTGTGTGTGTGTGTGTGTGTGTGTGTGTGTGTGTGAGAGAGAGAATTTTTTTTTCGTTCCAGTATATTTTTCTTTGTTCAGCTGCCATCATGAAGTAATAATATATCAGAGGGAAACTTTGATACCATGGCGTTCGCTCACTCGTCACGCTCACACAAAGCGCACTTTACTAGTAATAATAACAGTGGTGGTGGTGGTGGTGGTGGCTGTAGTTGTAGTAGTTGTAGTAGTAGTAAATAATAATAATAATAATAATAATAATAATAATAACAATAATAATAATAATGATGATGATGATACAACAGTGACTATAATTCTGAAACTGCTTAAGCAGTATTAAAAAAATCTTCACATTTCAGATGATAATGCCACTTTCCAGATCAGAATAAAAAATAAAAAAAAAATAAAAACTGATGTTTACAGTCTTTCAAACATACACGGTATTGAGAGTGGTTGTGGTAAATGGTGCATTATCAGTAACATCATAAACTGAATGTGCAAAGATTTGTCATGGTTTTTGTTCTAACCAAGATCTACACATGTGAGAATCTCTGTCCACAATTCGCCAAAAAGCGTCAAAAAATATTGATTTATCATAAATACTGTAATGAAATCTTCCTTCCTTCCTCTTCTGTCTTTCTTTCCTTCATCCTTTCCTCTTCCTTCTGCATACGGGTGACTTGACACTTCCTCTTCTGTCTTTCTTTCCTTCATTCTTTTCTCTTCCTTCCACCTATGGGTAACTCTACACTGAGTGATAAGCCAAATGGTTTCCTGTACTACACCAGGAAACCATTTACTACGCTGGGTGGTAACCATGTAACGAAATTATGGCGCCTCTTGGTTTAGTGAGTAATTAAGGCGCCCAATCGGATTGAGCAATTGCAGGTTTATATCCAAGGGATGGTTGAGGTTTATTGCTCACGTAGTGCAACTCAGGGATGAGTGAGGCTGGTCACTCTCATCTTAAATGGCAGGACCAATTTGCCTAGCTCCGGGCTCCTACGCTCCTCATGGGGCGACATAGGATTGAATGATGCATGGATGGATGAAATCTTAAAAAGCAGACACTCATGGGATTCTGAAAATACTTTTATCACTGTAGACCTAATATTAAGGAACTTTTGGTATGACTCAAATTTTTCTTTGTATGATGACCTTTGACCATGAGGTCAAGGCCATGGTCATTCATGCTAAGCAGATCATGTTCACTCATGACCCACTACATTTCCAACTTGTTTGGTCAAAATTGGCCAAATACTTTCCGATTTAGCACTTTCAGGCATGAGGCGGCCATTTTGACTTTCATCAATATCTCAAAAAGTACTCGTTGCATCTCAGTATCAATACCCAGGTGCACTAGTATGTGCTGACGACTACATACTGGAACATTTGCAACGCAATCGATTGCGTAGGAGAGCAAAAGCTGAATAAATAACATAAAGAACGTTAGTGCCAGGAAAAAAAAATTATGCCAAAAGAAGACTGCAAGCAAGGTATATCACTCCTGAAAATTTGAAGTCTCTTGATGATGTGGACACTTTCCTGAGTCCAGCTATCACTAACAAGTTACTAATAAATATATATTTCCTACAGCTATTATGTGTGCTTGTTATTCTAGTATGTTTCGTATCTAGTCATTAGTCTTCTTTTATGTCCTTTTTTAGCGGAGACAGCATAAAGGCAGTCCTGTCCGGTATTGCATGCACGACTACAAATTGGCTGAAAAGGATGGGAACTAAAACTGGAATCTCCGTCTGTGACACAGTGAAGCATGTAATGATTAAACTGCATAACATTTGTGTTGCAGACAGTCACATGGATCCTACAGCACAGATTGGGAAAGGCAGCAGCCTCGGACTTCCTCCAACTTGTGTCTCTGACAGATAGAGAAAATCTTGCTCTGAATCTCACCATCCCATCTTCACCCAGAGTAATGTAAGAAAAGATGTTGATAAATAATCGTTTCTTCGATAACTGACTAATGTCTTTGTTTTCCTGTTCCTCTTGTTGTGGTAAATCGTATTGAAAAACAACTGTTGGTTTATATTTTCTACACAGAAAAGGAGCTATATAATGAAAGTTTTGAAAGTATATCTGCTCACTTTCCATAGAAAACAAAAAAGAAAAAACAGCAAAATCAAAACTTATCCCTTCCAAAAAAGCTCCATACATTGTGTGTGTGTGTGTGTGTGTGTGTGTGTGTGTGTGTGTGTGTGTGTGTCTGACTGTCTGTCTGTCTGTCTGTCTGTCTGTTTGTATTTGTTGCTAACATATCTCGAAAATTTATGGATGAATTTTCACCAAACCATCAGGCAACAGCAGCTGTGTGAAAGTGCAGAAGCCTCTTACTTTTGGTGTGGATCTGATCAAAGGCGACCAAATGCCAGCCGCCAAATACAATATTTTTTAATATGAATTGGCATTTTGGGAAGCGAGGTGACTGAATTCCGTAGAGTTTTGCTAATTTCCTTCCGATTTGGTTTGTACTGTAGGTAATTTGTACCATTTCCAACAACATATTTTGGCGGGCGATTGGCATTCGGCCCCCGAATGCTTTTCTTCCATTCAGTGCAGTATTGTATGTTACGAGACTTGACCCAGTTAATCTTTATCTGGAAGAAAAGTGGTCGAATTTGGGGCAGAGAATTCAGCCCGTAGCGTGGTGGTAACGTATTGGTGACGTAGCGATGACGTGGTGGTTGGTGTTGATGAAGTAGAGTGTCATGACGTTACTTAACTGACAACGCAGAAGTGACGTGATATGTTGATATGCAACAAAATCTTGATAGTATTCATAGCGTAACAGTGACGTGGTAGTTAATATTAATGACGTAGCAGTGATGAGGTAGTTGGTACTGATGACGTAACAGGTGATATTATGACGTAGTGGTGACATGGTTGTTGGTACTGATGAAGTAGCAGTGACAGTTTCATCGGGAAGTGCAGCTTAGTGGAGAGTCTGTCGCTTCCGGTCAAGTTGAGCAAAATGCCTGGCGTTTAGTCACTTTGGCCGTCGGATCAAAACCTCATTTAACCCTTTCACCTTGAGGTCACGTAATTTATTTTGTTCTGTCTAACTTCCCACTATTATGTTTAAGATACATCCTCTCTCGTATTGAAGCTGTTAACCCTTTCACCCCGAGAACATCCTAATTACTGTATATTCCTGCAACCTTACTTATAATAAGGGAATTTGTTTATTACGAGAATAATATAGAAACTAAATTGGCTTATTTCATTATCAGGCAACTCTCATATACTCAGAACCATCGCGTGGTAAAAAAAACAACCGCAAAGCTCCGTGTTGTTACCTCGGTGCCAAAACAAATTGATATTATGGCTAGTGTGCCTGTGAAATTGGTCAATAAAGCAACATTCAAAGATAAGGGCCCATATTTTCTGACATATACCCTTTCGCCTTGCTTCAGCCTTCTTCATACACTAGTCATTTCGGGTAGATCCCTGGCCTTGAGAGTACTGTACAGTACACTTAGGTCACAGGACGGAGGGGGGAGGAGTGGAGGCAAGGAAAATTTGGTAACTGTGTTTATATATATATATATATATATATATATATATATATATATATATATATATATATATATAAATAAGGCTATGGCACACTTAATGTCTGACTTGGTTCGTATCTCCGACTTGGGTAAAAATAATCTTGTTGTTTTTAACCCGAGGCATCCCATCGACGTATGGGTACGTCGCAACATTTTGTCACAGCTAGACCCGTCGACGTACTGGTACATCGCGCAATTGCAAGGTTCATAATTTGTACAATTTTCAATTTTCGTGCATGATTTTTGGTACGTATACACGGGACTCCTTCCTCTATTCCTCTACAAGATGCCAGGCAGGAACAATGCCTTACCCCGCATGACCTCCCCCCCCTGCACTCCATTGTCTCGGCAATTCACCTGTTACCAGTGACCTGGCCAGTAAAGACATTCAGGACCAGAGTGATTCCCCAATCGATGACATTGTGGAGGACAAAGTTTACATAGCATTAGAGGAAGAAACAGTCAGAAATGATGATCAGGTAATGTCGCCAAAAAAGGTCAGGTATGTTGAAGAGTTCGTGAGTGAAACAATGCTAATAATGCTTATATTACTGTTTGAAAACCAATATACTCTCATACTACATATAAATTCGTACCAAATAAAAAAATAAATACCGTTTATGAGTGGGTGGAATAGTTACCCTCCCATAGAACTCGTTTTCTTTGGAGCCAGCCTGATAGAAAACCCAGTAAGGTAAGGAGGTACTGCTACCTGTATCGAGTATTTTAAACCTCAGGTGAGCGATTTCTCTATGAATTTTCGATGTTTCCCGCCAAAAGCGGAGTTTTGAGCCAAACAAAATTTTTTCCAAAATTGGTCAGGACTGGGGGGAGAAAATCGGTTGGGACATGACGGGTTAATGCATCAAAGACTCAGTTTTACACCTATCAACCCGACACAGTCTTCCACAGGAGTACCTACTAATGCTTAATAATATCCAGCTCAAGCCTGCATCATCCTTGAACATGCTTGGGGTTTCATTCACTCGGGATTTATCTTGGAAAGATCATATTACATCTCTTGTAAAATCAGCTTCCAAGAAATTGGGTGTGCTAGGAAGACTCCGTACCTTCTTTACCCCAGCACAGTTGTTGACTTTATACACGGGTTTTATTCGCCCCTGTATAGAGTACAACTCCCATGTGTGGGGAGGCTCCTCACATACAGCTCTTCTCAATAGGGTGGAGTCAAAGGCTTTTCGTCTCATCAACTCTCCTCCTCTTACTGGCTCCCTTCAACCTTTGTCTCTTCACTGCACTGTTGCCTCTTTATCTCTTTTCTATCGCTGCTTCCATGGTCACTGCTCCTCTGAACTGTCTGCATGCATTCCTCCACCTCTGCGATGGGTGCGTAGCACCCGTCTAGCAACAAACTCTCATCCCCTTTCTGTCCAACTCTCTAATGCAAAAGTTAACCGTTACTCCCAGTCCTTCATTTATACAACAGGTCAACTCTGGAACTGTCTCCCTCTGTCTGTATTTCCTATTTCCAATGATCTCCAGTCTTTCAAACGCAGTGTGTCCAGACATCCCGAAATGAACAAATCTTGAATTTGGCTCACTTTTGTATTGTTTTTGTCTTGTTTTTTTGGAAGGAATTGTTTGCGGGCTCCTGGCCATTGGTTCCATCTTATTTGCATAAAAAATGTACTAGTAGTACTAGTAGTAGTAGTAGTAATAATAATAATAATAATAATAATAATAATAATAAATACTTTATCGTATGATAGAGCCAGAGAGTTTATTACTGTCTGATGAAACCGAAATCAGGACGGAACGCTACACACCAGAAAATCAAGGTCCTTACCTCTAAATGGTATTATTGATTGGCCAATAATACTGTAAAAATAATACTGTAAGCCATCAAATGACGTTACCGTAGTAAAGGTATTAATGAAGGCTATTTCTAACCCCTACAATGCAAGAGTCTCTCCAAAGCTGAGTAAAGTCACCTGGAGATAACAAGAATATTATAAAAACGTCAGCATATTGAGGAAGTTAATAGCAGCCTTGTGGCGGCATGACATCCACTGATAAAATCTCTGCTGTTCTCCGATTCTAAAATCCTTTCCGCTGACCCCAGTTTAGTCGATGTCCGTTTGAGGGCAATAGAACAAAAATGAGCACACAGAGAGGGAAACATCCACAATTTATTATTATCAAAGTGCTTAACTTTTAACTTTGCCGTATGACCATGACCTCTTGGATTTTTCGTCCCCTCCGCCGAAAAAAGCAAAAAATTAATAAAAACACACACACACATTCCTGTTCTTCACCTCAGTTATTAATCCAAACTTGGTGAAATTCCATCCAGTAGTTTTTGTTTTTTTCGTCACCTTGACCTTGACCTACGACCTTTTTCACCATAAAACCGAATCAATTCCTCCTTTGATGTTCCTCAGTTATTATTCCAAATTTGTTGTAAAGCCATTCAGTCGTGTTTCCTCATGTCTTGCCAAGAGCCAGAAACACACCAAGGCAAATACATGCCCCCGCGGCGCCGTGCTGGGACGTAATTCTAGTCATATACAAAAGCCAGCCTTCTCACCATTATTTTACTCCTCTCACCACCACCACAGCACCACACAGCAGGAGTCATCACAAATGGTGTTCATGCAGTTTAAGTATAATACCGTAATTCTGACGAGTCATCATCAGAGCCCAACAGTCTGCATCCGGAGATGCAAGTGGCATTTCGCAAAGATGGCCATCCGGTTTTCATTTAGTTTCATTTATAATTTTGCATCTATTACTTTGCTTACATTTCTATCTCTGTGAAATTGTTGGTTAAGGTGGAATAAACAAGGAAAGTAAACAGGATGTTAAAAACAGCCAAAATTACAAACTCAAGGCGGAAAAGTTATCATCATCTTCATCTGCATCATCATCATCATGATCATCATTTTTCCCTTCAGTGCATAAGCTGGATAAGATCCAGAAATACATACAGGGAAACACAAAATTATAACTGCCATGTAATGAGTGCCCAAATAAACCCATCATCATCATCATCATCATCATCATCATCATCATCGTGTTTCTCATCAGTACATAAGGCGCATAGCATCAAGAAATAGGTAAAGGAGAACACTGAAAAAAAAAAAGTCATAATATAAGTGTCCGAATACAGTAATAATGCTCACATTATTGAAAGTGTTTATTGTAAAGATATAACATTTTCGGCCCGACTTGGAGCCTCGAAAAGTCGTATTCTAACTAATGGGAACTTACGCAACACCTCTTCCGTAGCGACTTATTATGCATATTAGAGCTCTGTATACTCTTATAGGGTATTAATACAAACTCTACTAAAACGCTATAAATAACATGCAAGTGAAGGTGATACTGTACTTAGCAAAATAAATCGCAAAGAAAAAGGTGCTACGAACCCGGCACAGAGTCAGGGGAAGCTGTTGATATCCATGTAATAAACAGCTTAAGAATTATATGTTGGTATAATTTCCTCACTCTCTCTCTCTCTCTCTCTCTCTCTCTCTCTCTCTCTCGTGAAATTTGCCCTAAACCATCCGTCAATCCTAAGAAATTCTCTTCATCTTTCAGCCCAAACGATCCACCCAAAAGTTTGTTTCATGATGCCAAAGAAAGACACTCTCTCTCTCTCTCTCTCTCTCTCTCTCTCTCTCTCTCTCTCTCTCTCTCTCTCTCTCTCTCTCTTTCCCGTACATGTAAGTTTCTGTGTGAAGTCCACCAACGATCATCCAGACCTCTTCAGATGGAAAGTGGTATCCAGAATTAAGCCATCATCTTGGTGGCGAAGTACAAATGGAGAATCAGGCGCTTTTTGTGTAAGATGTGCATGAACGAGTCAAAGAAATGGCGGTCTCAGTATCCGCTTACAGAAAATAGGGATGCAAGTCTCCTCACTTTCAGTTTCATACTTATTTTCATCCATTCCTTTCCTCCGTCAGTTCCTTTCCTTCCTGAACTTCCATAGACTTCACACTCATACATTACCTTTCCTAACTCATTAATCCTCTTCTACGACTTCCACGCTTCCTAAACACAGATTCCTCATATATACCCATTTCTCCACCATATTCATATTCATTCTTTTGACATCAAACCATCAAAATCTAAACAGTCTCTTCGTATCCTTTGATCAACTGAGCTTACTAATTCGTATTTTCTTCTGTCTATATGGCGTATTGAATCTAAGGAACTCACCTCCATTCTTTAACAGCCCCCATTTTACTGTTCCGACTTTATTTATTTTTAATACTCAAGCCTTACTAAAATTTTAATACCCATACAGCAATAACACACCTTCAAGCGGTTCTTTGTCAACCTCTACATTCACTCATCTTGCCCATACTACGTGCAAGGTATGGCGAAAAGATTGTGGTGAAAACAAACTCAACATACCTGTATATATATATATATATATATATATATATATATATATATATATATATATATATATATATATATATATATATATATATATTTATTTATTTATTTATATTTATTTTATTTATTTATTTATTTATATGATAATACATGACTCCATGTGGAGTCACGTGGAGAGCCAGACTGACAAATGGGGAAGTGAAGGTGCCTTGTGATGTAGACGTGGATGTGATAGGAAGCGTATGGAGAAACACACTGAGGTTGTTTGGCCATGTGGAGGGGATGGAGAGTGAGAGACTGACGAGGAGAGTGTATGTGAGTGAGGTGGAGGGGGGGAGAGGGAGGGGGAGGCCAAAGATGAGATGGAGGGATGGAGTGGAGAGGTATATGAGAGAGGGAGGTGTGAGCTGGGAGCAGGGCAGTGAAATGGTGGGGAACAGGGCGACATGGAGGCGATTTGTTTGTGGCCACCCCTTACGGGATTGGGGCGTCTAGAAATAGATAGACAGACATCTTGTTGATATATTTCCAAGACATTAACATGTGATATGATGAACAAATAAACAAATAAATTTGTGTAAATAGACAGTAAATATAGTATCGCAGCCTGGTTTGGATGTTGAGCAAATTTACTGAAGATATGAACTGAAAGGCATTGAGGTCCTGTTGCTGGTTTGATTGGTGCCATGAGGACAAGGCGGTCACCCCCCAGGCTCGGGCTGATGACGTCACCACTGCAAGTAACGCTGCCCACGACAATGGCTGTCCGTACTGATGCTGTGTCCATACTGCAGTGGTGACCATTATGCCAGTCTATGCCAACTGTTGTTGTATGAGTGATGTATGTTGGCTGGGATGATGATGTAACTGTGATGATGGCGAGGCACCACCAGTGTTGCTGACGTCATTTTGGGTGTCTGTGATGTCTTGGGCTTCCTCTGATGTGACAACAAAACCTGTCCCAGATGTTCTGTGGTTTATTAGTTACGCGGACTGTATCGACTGTTGGTGCTTGCGTTGCTAAAGCATGCACAGCCTGTGATCCAGTCCTGGTTGCCCACCCTCTGCACCAGCTGCCTGCACACCTCGCCGTCGACACACCCATCACACGACACACAGCCTGAGTTGATCAGCTGCAGCGATCCACTGCTGGTGGCAACGTCCACGATGCCTGAGCTACTGCTGCAGGAGTCGACAGCAGCAGGTGGCGTCGGCAGCAGCAGCAGGAGGCAGATGGTGAGAGACAGAGCCAACATAGCCACCACAGCTATGGTCATCGCAGAGAGAGAGATGAGGATGGCAGTGATGGAAATCCTGGACGTGTCGACTATAATATATGTGATGGAGGCAGAGTCCCGGGCCGACTCTGCTGACGTGAGAGGCGAGACTTATGCTTCCTGGACAGTGGAAAAAGTATTCCCGACTGACCCTGGCCTCAGTACCACACCACACGCGGGTCATTTTTTGGTAGAGTCCTCATACGATATTCTCATGTAGCCTTTGTACTTAAGCTCAGTTGTCACAGTACAGAAACGTTATTTTTTTTCATAGTTGTCATTAATTTTTTTCTATACGAAAGAAAAGGAAAATTAATCACTTCCTCTAGCTCGCTGACTGAATGTAAGAGCACGGGAATACCTACACTATGTAACGTGTAGTTCCTGGTACAATACTTGATCACTGGATCCTGGGTGATCTGACCAGCTGTCGATATAAGACTACTTCTGCTGTTATACTTTGTACCACGAACTTGCGATCATACAGGTATATTTTTTGACCTGTGGATACTTCGTTTTATATAATGAAATTTCTTAATGGCTTCTGTCGCTTGTTTTCCTGATGAGTTAAGCCGCTTCAACCGTGCCATCCATCGAGGTCAAATGCTGAGGATTGGCTAGAGCTATTGCGAAAATAGTGCCACTCAGGGATGTGGGACCGGTCACTCTCGCTTTAAATATCTGGAATGAGTAGCTTAGCCCTTATGCTTCTAATGGGGCAATAAAGGAATGGACTGTGCATGGATGGATTATCTTTACGGCGGAGTGAAGGTGTAAAAGAATGCTTGCACGTAATCACTGCTTGTAAACAGCGATCATTTGCAACGGAAGTGAAGGGTTGCAACTTTCTCTTCACTGTGTTGGCGTGAGGATACCACCGCACGGCCAGTGGTGATTCTTCATTTTGAGGGGAGTGGGGGGCGGGGAAGGGGGGGCAAGCGGAGACTTGCTTGTTTTCCAGGAAAGATGGAAAAACTGTTATTATTATTATTATTATTATTATTATTATTATTATTATTATTAGTCATTATTCCTTCTTTCCTTCCTTCCTCTTCTGTCTTTCTTTCCTTCATTCTTTCCTCTTCCTTCTGTCTACGTGTGACTCTACACTTGTGGTAGGTCTCCATATTATAATTGCAAATCATACTAGATAGATAGATAAATAGATAGATAGAGAGACAGATAGAAGCAGGAAGTCAAATGATGAGAAGGTGTTGTGTTTGCGAGAAGCGAGCAGCGCTAAACGCTTACACGGGGGAAAGCTGACGACAGCGGCCAGTAAGGAGATGATTCAGTTAGCTGTCAGCAGTCCTCTCGTGAGAAAGTTCTGTTGCCATGAGGAAGATACGTGACGCACACACCCTACTACACGAGATGTGAGGAAAGAGAGGGTAGAAGGAGACAAGCGACCCTAGAGAGAGGTCGAGACGGAGATTAGCTTTAGAACAGAGAGAGAGAGAGAGAGATAGCGAGACAGGGAGGTAGCTACCCAGGACTTATACTATTATACCTGTTTAATATTTCCAAGACAAATAAAATAGTCCCATACTATTCTTTACCTCTCCCGTCACTACATGACATCTGGTGGGGAAACTACTACAAGATATAAAAGCCGCTCGACCACAAGTCTAAAATATACGCCTCTACAAGCAAATACAAAGTCGCTGCTTTATGATACAAAGTCTTTATGACATTTGGTAGCAGCGAACGTATACGAACCTCGTCTACGAATCAACATTAAATTCCTACAAAATATCAAGATTGACAACAACCAACAATATCAGCTCCTGCCCCCTCCGTCTCCCCAGATCATTACGCTGATGCAGAGGTCAAGAGATCACTCGACGCCTTGCAAGTAGCTTTAACGACAAACCAGCAAATCTGCCGACATCGTCTCCGAATTAAAAGCAAATTTCTACAAAAGCAACCGAGACTACAAGGTTAGCTTCAGTTCTACAAAGTCTACAGCCATCTACAATCAACTACAGCCATCTACAATCAACTACA
>NC_137015.1:13599503-13622003 GCF_032717465.1 Coenobita brevimanus | reverse complement strand
ACAAAGGAAAATGGTGCATGTCACGAAGAAGTTCAAAGGGAAGGATGCTGATCCGTAGCATTGTCTTATTCAGCCACTTAACTACGGAAAATAAGCAGCAAAGGGACGAAAATCTTCGCCAGGTTAAAATGAAGGCACTATACATCATCTGACTGAAGGGACTCCTTTGGTTTTTCCGCTGCTCATCCCTCGTGTCGCTCATCGTACAGCAAGTCCTCATCAATGCAGTATTGAAAGTCATCTTCATTTGTATTTATTCTGCAGTCGTGTTCTGATGACCTCTCATGATCATCTGTTTAAGCTTTAAATAGGGAAGGAGAATGAATGCCCTCAAATTTTTATGACTGGCGATTAAGATGGAACACGATTAGTGTCTTTGTTATCAGTGATGGTCAGTTAAAGTACCATATTGAATAAAGTCCTATATTTTCTTAAAGGTAACTTTGCGTCCACTTCAAGGTATCTTCAGACACTAGTCCAAGACCCTAAGATATATACTATACACTGAGGCTTGGTGACAGGGGTGAGGGGAGGAGACGGAAAGGACTGAGGGAAAAAGGGTTGTCAGGTAATTGTGCCCACCCTTGTTGGCAAATGTCTGTGTGTGCGTTTTGAGTGTGTGAGAGCTGTAATGTCAAATCCAGGTTGATCACATCTAATAGTACGAAGCATTTCACATGTGTCCTATAGATATTCAGGAGTGATATTTAGGTTTTAAGCATACGGATGTTTGTGTGAATAAGGAAAATATTAGCTATGCAATTCTTCATCGATAAAACACTAACATACTCCAACAGTATAGAGAACCCTATTGACGTACAGCCGTCTCCCCTGTACCAGCGTTTAGGTCGCAGGCAAGAGTACCGAGGCCGTGTACACTGTGGTGACGTATTAGTGACGTGGTAATGCAGCGTGTCGTCATGGCGGTACAGTTCAGTGACGGATTCAGTAGCCCCGGAAGGCAGTCTGATAAACACGGAGGCTTCCTGATTGTGCTGACGCCGCTCTGACGATAAGTACAAAGAATTATTTATTATTTATGTCTGCACACCGAACGCCATGGTATCCGTTGAGAGGAATATTAGTCCAGGAAGATACTACTGTAACTGAAGCCAGAATGCAGAGGAATCCACAGTCTGAACGTTACCCTTCATGGGAGCACATTTTGGTCGCGTGGCTGATATCCCACGTCCTCAACCTTGGCTCTATCACCGTCACTCAGGGATGCAAGTTTACCCCTGACACTGTTTTTCCCCAGCGCAGTCACAATTCCCCTCACCGATCTCTGTTCCTGCTGCAGTTGTCTTTGGTGACTTATTTTGAGAGCAAGTCTTGCGAATTCCTTTAGTTTCTACTGCAGATAATGTCACCCGCAGATATTCCTGCTTTAGTGAAGATGTTTTGCATCATCATCATCTGTTGTTAAAGCAGCAGGTTGCTTCATCGCCTGTAATTGTTTTTCTTGTTGGTTATCCGAAAGTCACCTTCTCTTGATGCTCCCTGTACTTCTAGCGAAGCCAAAGGCGTAACTACTGCGATGGAGTTAATTTTGTGAATATGTCTGTGTAAGTGTGTATGTGTCACTACTAACAAAATATCTCAACCATGGCTTATCTGATTTGGATCAAAACTGGGGCATATATACACTATGAGACTGTCCAGAAAGCACCCGTCTTGCATCAAACTCTCATTCCTTTTCTGTCCAGCTCTCTAATGCAAGGGTTAACCGTTACTCCCAGTCCTTCATTTATGTAACAGGTCAACTCTGGAACTGTCTCCCTCTGTCTGTATTTCCTACATCCTATGATCTCTAGTGTTTCAAACGCGGTGTGTCCAGGCATCTCTGAATGAATGGATCTTGAATTTGGCTCTGTGTTGTATTGTTTTTGTTTTGTTTTCCTTGGAAGGAACGGTTTGCGGGATCCTGGCCTTTGGTTCCTTCTTCCTTGAATAAAAAAAAAAAGTGTTGTAGTACAGATCAGCTAAAGGTTAAGGTTAGACCTAGGTTACTGTACTCGCGTGACGTCACTGTGCTCGGTGCGGCTTTTTAAAATAGTTTATTATTGCTGCTTCCAGACGATTTTATTTTGGTTAGGATAGACTTCATAAAACAAATGGGTTAAATATATCCTTCATTAACTCCTTCGCTACTTGGAGGCTTTATTAACCTGAATAAAATCATGTAGGGATAGCAAGAATAAACCGAAGAAAAAATCGTTGCCGGTTTTTCTGTAATCGTTTTTAAGCCGTAGTTTCGGTTAGAACCAATTGCTCCTCCTCCATCCTGTAGAGGAACTCTGTCCTGACCTCCCCAGCCAGCTGTGGACTGGGAAAAAGACGTCATCGTTCTGAAATTTTTAATGAGATTTAAGTGTTTGACGTCTACACCCCGCTGCCTAATGTACTCCGTAACATGGAATACAGACTAACTAGATTTAAAGGCATATTCTCAACGGAGGTTTTCTAGCACCTTTTCTTTAGCGATTTACTGTGTTTTGCATAATGCACATTACCATTCTCTGACATTTCTTCCTCTTCAATGTCTACACAATTTGCATAAACAACATATAAAAGAACATTAACATGCCATATGCTGACATATACAAGCAAGGAAGAGGTCCCAGATAATCTCCTAAGCCCCCAGGGTATTGTCTCTGATGTTCACAGTTTTACATAATGAGAGTAAAGCGTGTCCACTTTCCCCACCTCGTCGCTGAGTGCACTGTATAACGTGGTATACAGGCTAGACATATGCACTGCTCAAAACTGTTCCATAATGAAAGTAAATTATGTATGACTCTACCTCTGTTCTGAATGCACTCTGTAACTTGGTATGAAAACTAAACACAATGCACAAGACCCTTCCATGCCTTCTGAAACTCGCTGCCAAATATGGTCTGTAACTTGACATGCAGGCAAAACCACACCTAATGTTTACACCTGTTCCATAAATGACCGTCGGAAATTAGGGGCTTCCATACACCTTGCCATGTTCAGTTTTTACCTCTTCGCTAAGGTGACGCTTCATATTATTATACTTCAGCTACTTTTCTCTGACCATCTGTAGCCAGACGTCTTAATCCTACAGGGGGAGACCGCGAACAAATCGCCTCCATTTCACGCAGCTCCTTCGCCAACAGATTGCCCTCCCTTCAACTTACACTCCCTTCTCTCCTATATCTCTGTACCCCATACCCTCATCTCATCCTTGGTCTCCCCTCCCCTACCGCCTTCCACCTCACTCACATACATTCTTCTCGTCAATCTCTCATTCACCATCCTCTCCACGTGGCCAAACCATCAGAGTAATTTGATCTTGACGCTTTCAGTCACAATACATCAGCACCACAGCGCTCCTTCACTAACTCCACCCATACGTCAAAGGATCACACAACAGGAAAAAAGTCATAAGCAGAGTCCGATTATCCCAACCGCTTCACTGTGTTGACGTGTTATTACCCGTCCCCGCCCCGGAGGGTCTCGGGGACGGGTATTGTTTTCGCTCGGTTTGTCTGTGTGTTTGTTTGATTGTTTATCTGTCCGTCTGTGTCTGTTAACAACTTTACGCGAAAGCTACTTTTGCAATTTTGACTAAAACTACAGGGATGATGGACTATGACCTTCTGATCACCTGATTAAATTTTGGGCAAAATTGGACTAAGGCCTAGGCTGTAGGCCCAAAAAATATTTTTTAAAATCGTTTTCTCACCATAACTCTTTTCAAATTCGTCATAATATGGTTATCTTTAATGCATCTAAGACTCAGTTCTTACACCTATCAACCCGACAAAATCTTCCACAGGTATACCCATTAATGTTTAATAATATTCAGCTTAATCCTGCATCATCCTTGAACATGCTTGGGGTTTCATTTACTCAGGACTTATCTTGGAAAGATCATATTACATCTCTTGTAAAATCTGCTTCCAAGAGATTGGGTGTGCTAAGCAGACTCCGCTCTTTCTTTACCCCTGCACAATTGTTGACTCTATACAGAGGTTTTATCCGCCCCTGTTTGGAGTACAACTCTCATGTGTGGGGAGGCTCCCCACATACAGCTCTTCTCAATAGGGTGGAGTCAAAGGCTTTTCGTCTCATTAACTCTCCTCCTCTTACTGACTCCCTTCAACCTCTGTCTCTTCGCCGCACTGTTGCATCTTTATCTCTTTTCTATCGCTACTTTAATGGTCACTGCTCCTCTGAACTGTCTGCTTGCATTCCTCCACCTCTACGACGGGCGCGTAGCACCCGTCTGGCAGCAAACTCTCATCCCTTTTCTGTCCAACTCTCTAATGCAAGAGTTAACCGTTACTCCCAGTCTTTCATTTATGCAACAGGTCAGCTCTGGAACTGTCTCCCTCTATCTGTATTTCCTGCTGCCTATGATCTCCAGTCTTTCAAACGCAGTGTGTCCAGGCATCTCAAAATGATCGGATCTTGAATTTGGCTCTCTATTGTATTTTGTTTTTCTCTTGGAGGGAACTGTTACTGCGGGCTCATGGCCTTTGGTTCCTTCTTCCTCGCATATAAAAAAAAAAATATATCGACATGAAACCAAAACCTACATTTGCATCTTTCAAATCTGCATCCTATAACATGCCTCATTACATCAAGGGGGTCACCCCACAGTTGGCGGTAAGAGGGTCAGTGTCAGGTGGGTCGGGTCTAATATTTCAAATGAGCATAAAATCGTCAATTTTCGCCCGATTTACTCCAAATTTAATATGTGACATCTTTCACTAGATATCCTGTTGTTTATACGTCAGAACTAAAATGACTGCCGGGGACAGGTTTGCTGTGCTTTGGCACCGCCTATTGTTCATTTTATTCACACTATCACCAGACTTTTTTTTTTCAATTTTCATGGGAACTTTAGTAGTGACGGGGTTAATGAAAGCTTCATTATGCAACCCCCTGCAGTTCCGTGAGTCTTCCCTAAGCTAGCCAAGGCTGTAATGAGGCAGCCAAGTAAAAAATAAACACGTCCTCGAGTTTAAGGGTTAACCACTGGAACGATTATTCATGTTTATTTACATCATATCCTGGCTGGTGATTAGACAAGTGAAAGAATAAAACCATTCGCCATTAACTTCTCCAGTCCAACGATATTCATCTAAGCTTATTCATGGTACCTTCAATCGATTTTATTCAAGTTGGGGAAAGAAATCAGGCTTTGACAGGATTAATGGGGTTGTATCTCCTCTCGTCACTACAACGGTCCCTCTACGGCTTAAGAAAATCGTCTGGCGAAAGCAACACTAAAAAACAAAGTGAGTCATTTCGTTGAAGTTGTAAACCTTTTCTTCACGAGAGCGATTTACTGTTATTTTTTTCTAATTATCTATGTTAAGTGGCTGGATGACATGGACGATTTTTTTCACATTTGGAGCTATCTTTCGAACTGAAGGGATAGAGTTTATATATGTTTTTGTCCTGTTTCACGATTTCAGAAGGATGTCATCTTTCCATAATACACTTTTAACACTTCCACATGATTTATGCACATTAGGGCAGACCTCTTGCAGGAAAGGATTCATGTAGGCGATATCTCACCCATCAAGTTCAGGTCACCCCTAAAAATTGAAGAAAATCGTCTGGCGTTACTAAGAATATAAGGACATTTCTGACAACTACACTACAAATCTTACTGCTTAATAATATCGTTTGGAGGAAGTAAGAAGAGAGACGATATAACGTCAGTAAACAAGATGATTATGTGGAGATTGTTAATAACGAGTTCTTGACCAGCAGTTTCACGCAAGACAAATAATATTGTCTAGAAGAAAAGGGACAAAATTATGAAAATTACATGGAACTTATTTGAAATAGTAGTAACCCTGCCCTTGGGTGGGAAAGGACGTCAGGATGATGATGATGATCATGATGAGTAACTAGCACACACACACACACACACACACACACACACACACACACACACACACACACACACACACACACACATTCATATGCAGTTATACATATACTCGTAAAAACAAGCACATACAGCTCTTCTCAACAAGGTGAAGTCAAAGGCTTTTCGTCTCATTAACTCTCCTCCTCTTACTGACTTCCTTCAACCTCTGTCTCTTCGCCGCACTTTTGTATCTTTATCTCATTTTTATCGCTACTCTAATCGTCACTGCTTCTCTGAACTGTCTGCTTGCTTCCCTCCACCACTACGACGGGCGCGTAGCACCCGTCTAGCAACAAACTCATCCTGTTTCTGTCCAACTCTCTAATGCAAGAGTTAACCGTTACCCCCAGTCCTTCATTTATGCAACAGGTCAACTCTGGAACTCTCTCTTTCTGTCTGTATTTCCAACTTCCTATGATCTCCAGTCTTTCAAACGCAGTGTGTCCAGGCATCTCGAAATGAGCAGGTCTTGAATTTGGCTCTCTTTTGTATTGTTTTTTTTTTTTTACTCGGAAGAAACGGTTTGCGGTTCCTGGCCTTTGGTTCCTTCTTCCTTGTATAAAAAAATACGCATATACACATACAAACACCCATAAACAAACATATATATGCACACGTACTCACACATACACACAATCCTCATGCACCTATGCACGTACAGACAGAGAGAAAGAAAGAAAGAAAGGCAGGGAGAGAAGAGAAAAGAAAAGGGCAAATACGAAGAGAGAAGGAAGATAAGCCAAGAAATCTGAATATAAAGTGGAAATATTGGGACAGTACGAGGAAAGAGAAAGACCTAAAAAAGACCAACAACAACAACAAGAATAAGAAAGGGGACAGACAGACAGAGAGACAGACAGACACAGACAAAGTGGGAAGCAGTAACAAAAATAAGATGGAAGGAGAGAGACAGACAGACAGACAGACAGAGAGAAGGAGAGAGAGAGAGAGAAGGGATAAAGGAAAATAGATATGAGGAAGTCAATGAAGCAATAATAAGCAGACAGACAGACAGAGAGAGACAGCAACAGCGACAGAAATAGAACTGGATACCGACAGACTGGAAGGAAGTGAAAAATATCTGAGAGGGAAATTTTTTAGTAGAGTAAGAAAAAAGTCTGTGGAAAAAAAAAAAAAAGACTATAAATCAGAGGGAGGGGAGAGAAAACAATGAAGGAAGAAAACAAACAGACAGACAGACAGACATTAAAGAGAATTAGAGGTTAAGCAGAACATTTGACCCGGAAGGAAGAGTGAAAGTGAGGCAGAAAAAGTATATCGAGACAAAAAGAAAGTGAACTGTAATGAGAGAGAGACAGACAGACAGACAGAAACACAGACAAACACACACTTAGACAGGCATAGACAGAGAACACAGAGAGAGAAATATATACAAGATTTAAAGATATAAGCAGAGAAAAGCCAAGAGATAAAGTGAGAGAGAGAGAGACACTGAGAATAACACGGAATGACAAGCAACAAGGGTACACAGATCAAAGCAAAAACAAACACGGAAGAAAAGCAAAGAGAAAAGTGAATATCGAGAGAGAGATGAAATAAAAGCCGTGAATATTGGATCAGGCAGAAAGATAGATAGATTTAGATAGGCTGATAGATAGACAAACACACGGATAGAAACAAATAAAACAGACGCACAAGAGCCGAAGAAAAAGAGAAAAGAGGAAAAAGTAAAACAGAAAGACAAGAAAAAAACAGAAAACAGATACCACCAAAACATATTAACTTAAACAGAGAAACGAGACACAGAAAGATAGATTTAAAGAGAGACAGGCAAACGGAGAGAGGACAGAAATATGAGCTGCAAAATATACGACCCGGAAGAAAGAGAGAGAGTGAGCGAGTGTGAGCGAGAAAAAGAAAGTCTCTCTCTCTCGCTGGCTGTGGACTCCCGGGCTCCAGTAACTCAGTTGTGAGGGATCGCCAGGGATCAGGTCACGGCCACACACACACACGCACACACACACACACACACACACACACACACACACACACACACACGCACGCACGCACGCACGCACGCACGCACGCACGCACGCACGCACACACACACACACACACACACACACACACACACACACACACACACACACACACACACACACACACACACACACACACACACACACACACCACACACACACACACACACACACACACACACACACACACACACACACACACACACACACACAACGTTTCTGGCACAAATATCGTTTCTTCACCATTTTCAGACACACATGCACACACAGAGCCTCTCGTACACAGTTTCTTGTTTACACTTACATACTGAGAGAGAGAGAGAGAGAGAGGGAGGGAGAGAGAGACGCAGTTCACATCCACTCACACAGTATATCAGCCAACAACAAAAAAATAAACACAAAACAGTTGCCACTCCTTCTGCACTTAACATATCAAAAAACAGGACTTAGAACTCTGAAATACTGCACTGCCTGTTCTGTTTCAATCAACTGTGCATTATATTCTTTTTCGTCACTCATTAAGGTAAAACTATCTAGTGTCAACCAGAATTTTTTGCCCTAGATTTACCAGACACACCGAAGCACGGGAGAATTATCGCTTGGGTCCAGGGTCATCAAATGTTGCGGCAAAAGTACTTCTCTTTTTGACCCAGCATACATACCACGTCTCTCGTGCACACTTTAGCAGGCACACACCCCACACACAGATGCAATTTTACCAGGACACAAATACGTACCGACAGAGTCTTGCACTCACCACACACACACACACACACACACACACACACACACACACACACACACACACACACACAGTCTCTAGTAAATACATTCATACACACTCTGGACAAACACCTGGTATACCTGCAATCAGTAAGAGGGCAGTAAAAGATGTCTGCCACACTTGATGCCGTATTCTCGTGAGTTTGTGAAGTTTTCTTACACTTCCTCCTTAACAGTTTATTTCTGATTATTTCACGCTAATAGTTTATTGTATGTTACACCATCACTCGCCGTGCGAGAGCAGATATTACGTTTTGCTTGACCTGTGAGTGTTTGTGTCTCTCTGACTGACTGATTGGCTGGCTGGCTGTGTCTGTCTGTCTGTCTGTCTGTGAACAAACCAACTCAAGTTAAAAATTTGAGGAATAGGCAAGGGGTTGATCAATTGTTATTTTAGAACAATAGATCAAAGGGCAAGGTCACTGGGAAGGTCAAACTTGATTTTAAAAGGTCAGCTTAAAAAGTTTCTATCCCATTAAGCAGGATGTGGTGGAGGAATTGAGGGTATGGCAAAGAAAAAAGGATTCAGTTTTGTGTAGAATCAGTCAAAGATCAAGGTCAGAGAGTAAGATCAAAGTTCGATTTGTGTGCCTGTGTGTGAAGAAAGTAATGAACAGTTTTCTGGAAACACACTTGGTTGAGAGGTTAAGGATCAGCCAAGGGTTTAACCTATGGTTTTTAGAACAGCTGGCAAGGTAAAGTTAAACAGTTTTTATTCGATATGGATCAGTCTTTATGGAGGGGTTCAGAGTAAGGCAATCGTAAAGAAATTCGGTTCTGAGAACAGTCAAAGTTCAAGGTTTCAGTGCAAGGTCAACTGGAAAAGCGTTGATCGGATGTGGACCAAACATGGTGGAAAATTTAAAGAGTCAGACAAGAATGAAGTAATTATTTTGAGGCCGATCGATCGAAGGTCAATGTCGTAGGACAATGTCAATATATTCAGCCCTTTTTCCAGTTGGTGGGAGCGGGTGTTGCGCTCTCTCAGCGCTCCTTGTTGTTATTTATGTTATCTGTGTCGGTATTGAGATAACGAAAATAACATATACGAGGCTAGCAAGGTTTATTGTGCATTTGTCTAACCTGACAAAAATCCCTATCCTCTTTCAGTTCAGGTAATGGCTAAATGTCGTCAGACCGGAGAGTCGATTTGACTAATAATCAAGGAAACTCATTCCTACCTTATAACCAAGGCTTATCGAATTTCATCAAGCCTTACTTTAGCATTTAAGTTGTTAAAGTATCCCAGTACCTTCGGATGAAACTAAACCGGCCGTAGTAAGTAAAATATACCGCTGCGGAAGTGGTGCTGGCAAACCTCCTATGCTCATGAGAAAACTCGTCTTGAGCTAAGCAGGCCTTCTGGCACCTTTGTCTAATAGTGCATTTTGCAAAGTACCGATACATGTTTTCTCTTGTGGTAATCATGTCTTCCTATTATCGACCAAAATTGCATAAATAACGCAGACGATTTTACCAACAAGTCACATTCAGATTTTTTTTCCCCTTCATGTAAGGAAGATGTGTTGAAAAACCTCCTTAGATTACGAAAATTCTGCTTGGTCCGAGTCCTTGCATATGTGGGCAGTAGCAAAAGTTCCACCATAATCCCGATAGGAGGAGGTACGGTAAAGGAGTTATGTATCTTCCTAAAGTACGGTAAATACAACACGGATATGTCTTACCATCCGAAGCACATTAGTTAAGACTATTTTTGTTTCGCAGGCCTAACGTAATCTTCAGAAAAAAAGGGAAAGATGGATGCCTTTGTGAATATAAAAGCACATTCCGTTCACCGTATCTAAATATCAATACATAACTGTGCACCTAAATCTGATATTTATCCAAGCAATTCCTGCTGGCTGTGTGAGTGTTCTGCGTTAATATTCTTGTTAGTGTTCTTTCCATTCATATGATCTGTTCGTGGAAGTTTTGTTGCTATATAAACAAAGTTTGGCTACAGTGGCTGCTTTGTGATACTCTGACTTGAGCTTAGCAGAAGGAGTGATGCTGAATAAGGAGAGAAATATTTTGAAATATTCTCCTCTAGGTCATCTCTCATAGGATACGGCGTCAGGTCCTACATTGCTACACAGATATAATAGACGGATAGAGATTAATAACTAAAACTGGTTCTAGATGGACGTACAGAACCTTTGGTTATATGACTGAATGCAAAACTTTATCTAGAGGTCTTATTATTTACTTCACTGTTATACCTGCCTGATCTAAGCACCCAGCTTGATGCACGGCATGTTGGTCTCCAGGACTGCACTGTTGGTATTCGTACCAACGCTCATAAAAAAATATATATAGATTTATATATTCCTAAATTTGTATGATAAACATATACTTTTGGTGAGTTTTTTTGTCGTGTTTGTGTGTGAGTGTGTGTATATATATATATATATATATATATCATTACTTTCACTGCGCTTTACTTTTTAAACGTAAGATGAATTTTGATACAACTTGCTCTCCCCTTTCAGTATACCACCCCCCAACATTTACCTCCTCCACATAAACCCCTCCACTTATCCCCTCCACCTCTTCCACGTACCCCCTCAATGTACCACCTAGACCTCTTCCACGTACCCCCTCACGTACCCCTCCTCGTATAATCTTCCTCAAGTTCAATAAAGATCTTCAATTCAGCGGATAATGAGCGGTCTGTAATGACGTAATCCAACCCCGTGCGCACGATGGCGGCTATAATCATTCCTTCCGCCTATCATATCGATCAAGCTATTTTATTCTTGCTACACTAGACAATTTTTCTTGCCTCCATCAGACGATTTTAATCTTGTCACGTTAGAGGAGTTTATTCAGCTTAGGAGAGAACCCCCTCATGGTGAAGGTGTAATGGGGCAGGTGGAATGGGACAGGGAGACGGGGACGTGATGGGATGCAGTGGTGGTGAGATGGGTAGGTGGTGGCCGAGGTGAATTGGGTCGCTGATAGTACGGGATAGGATAGGATGGGAAGGCTGGTGAATGAAGATAAGTATAGCAGGAGAATGTGGGATGGGACAGGATGACGCGGGAGGAGACGAGAGTGTGTATGATGGAGTGGGATGAGATGGGATGGGATTAAAATGAAGACAGGAAAAGCAAGAATCGATGCAGTGGGATGGAATGGGAAAAGCAAGTGAGAATAAGTAAACGCAAAAAAATGTGGGATGAGGTGGGATGGGATTGGAGTAAGCCCGGGGAGAGTAGAAGCAAGAGAAGGTGAATGGAAGAGGGTGGAAGTAGAGCATATTGAAAGTAAAAATAAGAATCTATGGGACGGGGTAAGATGAGATGGGAGATAAATTGAGGGAGTATGCATAGTAAGAGTGTATGGGATGAGGCAAAGTTGGACTGACAGATAGACAGAAAGATAGACACATCCATTTATTACATGACAGACGAAGACATAACAGACAGACACAGATAAACAGATAGAGACAGGTAGGTAAGTAAGTAGGCAGGTAGAAAAATAGATAGGTAATTAGATAGATAAACATGGATAAACAACTTAATTTGGAGAGAGAGAGAGACAGACAGACAGACAGACAGACAGACAGACAGACAGACAGAGAATACTGAATAATATGAATCATGACAGGCTGCCTAGTGGATGGTGAGGTGGAAGTGGAGGCGGTCTGAGAAATATGAGCAGAGTGGATGAGGAAAATGATCACCAGGGTCAGGGTAAGTGGAGCGAGATAGGGTACGAATGTGGGAGGGACAGGACGGGACGGAATGACAGTGGGTGGAACGGGGTGGAGTGAAAAGGGGCGGCTGGAACGGAATAGGGTGGAATGGGGTGGGGTGGAACGGGGTAGGATGTACTGGGGTGGGGTGAAACGGGGTAGGGAGTGGAAGGTGTGAAACGGGACGGGGTGGGACAGGATGAAGTGGGACGAGATAGTAAGTGGAAGGAACAGAACACGATAGACGGGACGAGAGAATGGAAGGGGAGAAAAGCGTAATTTAAGGATAAAGAAAACATGATTGGAAAGAGCAAAAGTGGACATTCTAACTGACGGAAAATACTATCTGTTACACAGTCTCTGCACGACACTTCTAATTTAGATTTAAAAAAAAAAAAAAAAAAAAAAAAAGCACATTCAGTCACAAGCTTTCATAATTGATCGACCATCTCACAGAAAAAAAAAAATGAAAAATAAAGTAGGATGGAAGAGGAGAGGAAATGGAAGTGATGGAAAGGGATAGAGTAGGACGGAGTAGATGAAGAAGGAGTGAGTGGTACGGAGTGGAATGGAACGGGAAGAAACCGAGTGAAAGAGAAGATCACAGTGAAGAGGATGGGACGTGACGGAATGGAGTGGAGTTGGGTGCAGTGGATGAGACAGAACGTGACGGGATGAAACGGGGTGAAGGAGAAGAGCACAGAGAAGAGGGTGGTACGTGACGGATTGGAGTACAGAAGAGCTGGATGCAGTGGATGGCCCAGAACGTGACGGGGTAGGAAAGGATGATAAGCGATAGATCAGCATTGGTGGATCGAAGGAAGGCGATGTAAAAACGGCAACGCTCAGTACCATATAACGCCTCCAAGATATAACGGCCTCAAGACTTTGCTAAGTAGCCAAGCACAGTAAAGAGTAGATAACGAGCCTGTTTTAATGTTCTGGGATCAAACGTATGCGCATGGGAAGCCTGTTACTCTGACTGGGGATTTCCTGTCACTTGACATCCATGTGATCTACAAGTGGGGACAAAGGTTTGTCTAATTTTCACCTCTTTTACATTACTAACTTCTCTCTGCTGGCCAAAATTCATCGGCTAAGAGAGGCTAGGAATGTTTCTCTGCCTTCATGTGATTCTACCCGGTATGATACATGTAAGAGGAAAATGACGGAGATGTTCTTAGTGTGAAATTGATGCAGTGGGATAGCAGTGGAAATATTTGCCCCTGACTGTGCAGGCTCCGAAAAAATAATGACGAGATCCCAGTATATATGATACTTTGACAAACAGGATGAAGCGTTTTGAATGCCGTACTGCATGTTCCATTTCAATAGCTGATTGTCTTTGTCAGTTATATCACACATAAAAATAGATATTCAAAATAAACCAAATAGTACACATAATGAGACTCGCCAGACTCACCGAAATATCTAAAGAAATATTGTTCATATCCAGTTCTATCAAGTACGGGAGTCGATAGTTTGGTGCACAATTCAGCTGCACTCATTAGATCCTTTCCAAACCATGTCAGAGTCTGGTACAGTGTTGATAACCTGATCATTAATAATCAGATGGCCTGGAACACAGCTCCACTAATCACTAACCGTCTCACTACGATGATATCTTGGAGTTATTTGTGCAATCTCCAAACGATTTTATTCAACTTAGAAACTAAGGGCACCCACCACCCAGACACTAGATATAGTGCTGCCTTCAGGTGACTCTACACTGAATGACAAGGCAAATGGTTTTCTGTAACCCAGGAAACATCTACTACGCCGGGTGATAAGCATGCAGCCAAATGACGCCTGATCATCTAGTGGGTTAAGGTGATCAAAAAGGATGGGACCCGTGAGGGTTTGCTTCCAGGGGATGGATATGGTTTACTGTTCACGTAATTCCACTCAGGGGGAAAAAAAAAAAAAAGGCTGGTCACCCTCGCCTTCAGTGTTGGGAATGGGTAGTCTAACCACGGGACCGTACACTCCTGACTGAGCTATAAAAAATAGAAAAATAAAAATAAAAAAAAGACTGAATAACAGATGGATAGATAGAAAACTGGGAAGACCTCTCGTTCTGAAGAAACTCTTGAAGGCTAACACTTCCATTTCGAGGTCTCTTCAAAGCTTTTGTAGCTTTTTCTTCTACTGATAAAGCAGAACTCTTCGCTCAGACTATCTCCTCCAACTCCACCTTGGACGATTCCGGTGCTGTTCCTCCATCACAGCCCCCCTCTCACTTTCTCATGGCTGACATTAAAATTTCTTCAATTATTGTATTGTCTGCCATCACTGGCCCCAGTACTAACAAGGCATATGGGCCTGAAGGGGGCTCTCCTTATCTCCTCAAGAACCGTGATTCTGTGCTTACACCCTGTCCAGGCAAACTCTTTCTCCTTTGTCAACTTGTTCCATTCCTTCTTGCTGGAAGTTTGCTCTCATTCATCCTGTCCAAAAGAAGAGCGACCATTCCCAGCCCTCTAACTATCGCCCAATTGCTTTAACATCCTTTATTTCAAAAATTTTGAATCAATTCTGAACAAAAAAAAATTTATAGTATCTTTCCTGTCACAACCATCTTTCTAATCGTCAGTATGGGTTCCGCCGGGGACGCTCCACTGGCGATCATCTCACCAACGTTTCAGACTCCTGGTCATCCTCCTTTCGGGACTTTGGCGAAAGCCCTGCCATTTAATTTCCAAATTGCCCTCATACGGGTTCTATCCTTCTGTCTGTGCCTTCATCTCTAACTTCCAGTCTGGTCATTCTACAGCTGCTGTTGTAGACGGCCACCGTTCTTCTCCTAGAGTGTTCTTCTCCTGTAAATATTGGTGTTCCTCAGGTTTCTGTCCTATCACCAACTCTTCCTTCTATTCATCAATGACCTAAGTTGCACATTTAACCCTATCCACTCATACGCTGATGACTCCACCCTTCATCTTTCCATTCACTTCCAGCAGCGTCCATCTCAGCAGTCCCTTCAACAAACAAGGGATGAGGCTATGACACACCTAATGTCTGACTTGGCTTATATCTCTGATTGGGGTAAAGTAATCTTGTTGTTTTTAATGCTTCAAAAATTCAGTTCTTACATCTTTCAACCCGTCGAAATCTTCCACAGGAGTATCCTCTAATTTTTGGCAATATCCAGCTCAATCCTGCATCATCTTTAAACATACCTGGGGTCTCATTCTCTCGGGATTTATCATGGGAAGATCATATTACTTCACTTGTAAAACCTGCTTCCAAGAGATTAGGTGTGCTAAGCCGACTCGCTGCCTTCTTTGCTCCATCACAGTTGTTGACTTTACTCACGGGTTTTATTCGCCCCTGTGTAGAGTACAACTCTCATGTGTGGGGAGGCTCCCCACATACAGTTCCTCTCGACAAGGTGGAGTCAAAGGCTTTTTGTCTCATTAACTCTCCTCTTACTGGGTCCCTTCAACCTCTGTCTCTTCGTCGCTTTGTAGAATCTTTATCTCTTTTCTATTGGTACTTCAATGGTCATTAGTCCTCTGAACTATCTGCTTGCATCCCTTCACCACTACAGCAGGCGATAGCTACCGTCTAGCAACAAACTCTCATCCCTTTTCTGTCCAATTCTCTAATGCAAGAGTTTACCGTTACTCCCAGTCCTTCATGTATGCAACAGGTCAACTCTGGAACTGTCTTCCTCTATCTGTGTTTCCCACGTCTATGACCTCCAGTCCTTCAAACGCAGTGTGTCCAGGCATCTAGAAATGAACAGATTTGGAAATTGGCTCTCTGTTATCTTGATTTTGTTTTCTCTTGGTGGGAAGAATCGTACAGGCTTCTGGCCATTGGTTCCTTCCTCCATTCATGAAAAAAGTAAAAATAAGTAAATCGAAGGAATAAACTGATAATGACATGCTCGGGCTCAGTGGGTAATTATGGACCTCGAAAACTTCAAAGGAATGACTGGCTGAACCTGCACATTAAAAAATCAAAGCTTTTAGAGGAAGTATCGTTACCCAGGCGATCGATGAAATTGGCCTGAGTGTTGCGTCTTCACATGTTTCGGCATGTTTGGTAATTCTTAGTTATTATAAATTTTGTCTAATGGAAAGGGACGCCTTCATGTGGACGCACCGGCATAACCAGGTGCCTCAACTACCTGGTTATGCAAATGTCATACAGGGTACTTTTTTATCTGAATTTGTTCCATGATAAGACACAAAATTATATCGATCCAGTAGGTAATTTGAAAATCACTGGAGAGTTAACCCAGTAATACCACAATATAATACTTGTTTCAAAATATTGCTAAATAAGATTTAGTAAAAGCAAGGCAAGCAACCCCCGCCCCGCCATTAGCGAGGACAAAACCGTCAGTATAAACGTGAATAAGATAAGTATGGTAGGTACGGGCCACAGAGTTTAGGGTTTCAGTGAGAGAGAACTGAGGAGGGATAGGTAGACTGTCAGCAGCAGTGGCAGGTGTATAATAAATAGCAGGAGTTGTACGTGTCCAGACAGGTAGAGGGTCAGCAGGGATGGGTGTGACAAAGTCAGCAGGAATACTGGCATATCTCTGCCAGAGAGATGAAGAAGGGAATAGTGTTGAACGAATTCTTTGGGGCCAAGAAGCCACACTCAGGGACATAAGTGAGCCAAACCTGGTCGAGGTGGGTGACGTCAGAGACAACATCAACCATATGGGAGGAAATGGACGGAGCAGAGGATGGAAATGTGGTCAGACACTGTGCGGCGAAGTAGACATCGTGCTTACGAATGGGATCAGTAACAGGACACGGACTGAGTTCAGTGAGCAAGTTCTTACTCTGGCGGACTAGTGAAGAATGATACACATGGCTTGATTTCGTACCACTTCAAGAGGTGGGAGCTTTTCAGAGGAGACAAGGGAGAGAGGGGATGATATGATCGTCTAAAAGTGAGCGAACATACATCACGTAAAATGTACAAGTAATAGGGACGCTAACCCCCTGCGAGCCCCTACTGAGGATGCCGAGAAAGTCGTCTGTTGAGGAGACGTGTGCAAAGGGTGGAGACATACTTCGGGGGTAGGTTAAAGAGGGACGTGAGAGTGATGCCGAGATATGTAAAGTGCTGTACTCCTTGAAGATGATGTTTGAGGATGGTCACGATTGTACAGGTAAGCATGTGAGTGGGAGAACTAGTGAACAAATTGGTTTTGGCAGTGTTCATGATTAACCCACAAGCAGAGGCAGCCTGACCAAACTTAACTAGGAGATTCTGAAGCGTGACAGGGAAGGGGGAGTGGATCACTTATCATCAGCTTGGCTTAAAATCAGAGATATCTGGGAACAGGACCAAGAAGGCGGAGAAGCCTGTTCATGAGAAGGTTGACAAGGAAAGGGGTGAGAACCCCACCCTGGGGAGTACCAGTATTTAAGGGTCTGAAGTCCCTGACAGCCCCACAAAACAAAACTCGAGAGTGGCGTCGCGATACGTAGATTTCGAAGGCAGTGGAACAGGCGTCCAGATGCTCAGGTAGGCAGGTTTATCTAAGATGACGGCCCGGTCTGCGACATCAAAGGCAGCTTTGGGTTCAATAAAGGCAGTGCAAGAGGATGATGTGAGGTGAGAGAGTAATTCTGCATTGCAATACTGTGTGCTGCGACCTGCGAGTAAACCAATGAGACGAGGAAAGAATTTATCCCGGACGTGATCACAGTGTCTAACTAAAAGAATTCTCTCAGGGACTTTTCAGACACAGTGAGTAAGAGAAATTGGACGGAAGTCAGGGGAGTTAGGCTTTGGGATTGGGAAAGAATGCCCTCAGAGAGACTTAAATGAATAGTATGAGTAACGGATTGCCAGGAACCTGAAAAATTAGTAGTATTGTGGCATAGGTGATCCTATCATCACCAGGGATAGTTGCCGTGCCATGCAATAATGCAAGGCTCAACTCATTACTGGTGAAGGGGTGATCACTGAGAAAGGAAGGCGTGCAATGCGTGCTACCCTGGTGTGTTGAGGCAGGAATGTCAGTTGGGACTGTATGGACCGCTTGTGAGCAAGAGCGTTGGCATATTCCGCAGGATTTTGGTGGAGAGGAGTGGAGGGAGACTTGCGCGACTTGACAACTGTTAACATGCCACCAAGCTCTTGACTGAAGAGGGGAAGCGTTAATACGCTGGAGAAAGCCATGCCGATACTCCTGCAGAAAGGCCTGGCAGCAGTGAGATACGTGTGGTGACTGTCATCCTCAATATCCTCAAAATAGGCACGTTTCCCATCTGATTGCTGGTGAGAGGCGAGTGCTAAAGAGTGCTGAAAAAAAGTTCATTGTTTTCTGATTTTGAAAGGATAACTTTCACGTCCTGGTATGGAACGAGATAACCTTCCATTTGGCTGGCTGCAGATGTAACTCAAAAGGACACATTTTTAACTTTCGGACAAACATAAGTTTGGCGGACAAAGTAAGGACTGATTTATAGATGTTTAGAAGACATTAGATATCCCATGTAAACATGAGTAACTGAAGCAAATAATTTCTCTCCTTTACTGGGTCTTGTAATCTTGGATGGTATACTGCTTCATGTATTCCTCTTTAACCCCAGGCTGTTGTGTGCACCTCACGTCAGAGCTACAAATTCATAGGTGGCAAGTCATTTTTATTTTGCCAACAGACTGTCCAATCTTAGGCGACTATAATACAAAAATAATCATTATTGTAAATTAGTCATATATATTGTTACTGTTTTACATTATTCTCATATCTAATATCACCTAGAAAAAGTGAACAGATGGAGATAACGCTTAAAGGAACTGGTAAGCATAGAGAATGAGAGTAATGCGAGTATCATTGGCGGGAGAAGAGAGGTGAGAAGGGACGAAGAGGTCATTAGGATGGAAGTAATGGAAGCAATGAAGAAAGTCAAAATGGGGAAAGCCCCAGGAATTGATGGAGTGTGTGGTTAAATGCTGAAGCAAGGGGGAGAGATAGTAGTTGAGTGGATATGAAAGATGTGCAGATTGGCATGAGAGGAAGGTAGAGTTCTGGATGATTGGAAGTCAGGTATAATTATTCCCCCGTACAAAGGAAAAAGGGAAAAAGAAGTGTGTGGTAATCATATGGGCATTTGTCTTCTCCTTAGTGTAATAGGAAAAGTATATGGTCGGATACTTATTGACAAAGTTAGGGAGATAACAGAGGAATCAGTTGGAGAAGAACAGGGAAGTTTTAGGATGGGAAGAGATTGTGTAGATCAGATATTCATTCGTAGGTCTTTAGTAGAAAAGTTTCTAGAGATGAAAAAGAAGTTGTAAGTAGCCTTCATGGATTTGGAGAATGCATATGACAGAGTGGATAGACAAGGAATGTGGATAATATTAAGAATATGTGGGGTATATGGGAAGTTGTTGAATTCCATGAAAAGTATGTATGAGGGTGCTAAGGCTGCAGTGCATGTTGATAGTGAACTGAGTGAGTTTTTCTATTTGAATGTTGGATTGGAACAGGGATATGTCATGTCTCCATGGTTGTTCAAAAAAGGGGTACAAGGTAAGGCAGTGATTGCTGGAGTGACCCTAATGACAGAGGACAGCGTTTGGAATTTTCCTGTATTTTTCTATGCAAATGATAATGTATTGTTAAGTGAAGACGAAGGGGAACTACAAGGCTTAGTGAATGAGTTTGAGATAGTGCTTAAGAAACGGAATATAAAGGTGGATGTACGGAAGAGTAAAGTTATGGTTTTCGAGAGAAATGAAGTCACTGTATGAACAGTGAGGTTGGATGATGATGAAATGGAAAATGTGAGTACATTTAACTACTTGGGTAGTGTGATGAGTAAGGATGGTAGTTTAGAAGGTGAAGTGCTTGAAAGGGTGCAACAAGAAAGGAAGGCTGCTGGTTCTTTGAAAGCTGTGATAAGAAATAGTGAAGTAAGGTTGGAAGTAAAAAAAGTCTCTACGTGATAGTATTGTATGGAAGTGAAGCTTGGACCTTGTTGGAAGGACACAAGTCAAGAGTGAGAGCAGTGGAAATGAGTTATTTAAGAGATGCATGTGGAGTTACGTGGAGAGACAGACTGAGAGTTGTGATGTGGATATGGATGTGATAGAAAGCATTAGGAGAAATATACTGAGGTGGCTTGGCCATGTGGAGAGGATGCTGAGCACGAGACTGACGAGGTGAATGTATGTATGTGTGGAGGAGGGAGGCCGAGAATGAGATGGATGGATGGATGGAGTGGATAGGTATATGAGGGAGGGGTGTGTGAGCTGGGGGATGGGCAGTGAAATGGCGGGAGACGGCGACATGGAGGCGATTTGATTGTGGCCACCCCTAACGGGATTGAGGCGTCAGGCAATAGATAGATAGATTTACTGTAATAAAGGTTGTGTGTGATTTGAGGATATCCATCAGTCAGAGGTGACTGTTTCATATCCATTCTTGGATTTCTTACAGAACCTAAAGCATAGTGTCATATGTGTCACAACTGGATTTTGTGCAACATCTACTGTATTCGCCGGAGGAGTCCCCGCTTATACATTATTCAGTAAAATGTGGTAATGTTATGGCTGTGGAAATGTGTGAACAAGTCCCCACTTCCTGGGTTACGGTCTGCTCTGGGATACAAACACACCCAGGTCCCGGACCCCAGGTGGCACCTTCCCTCACAGTCCTTCTCCGTTCTGTTGTAATTTAGTGTTACAGGCTATTGCTGTGTTGTGTTTGGGCTGTGGTATGGGCTATTGTTTAGTGCTATTGTAGTCCCACCCTGATAGCCAGATCACGGGTCAGCAAGTCCCACCCTCTATCACCCAGTTAAGGACAGCAATTAGGATCAGCAATTACCACCCTCTGCCACCCAGTTAAGGGCAGTAGTTAGTCCCACCTTCTGTCATCCAGTTAAGAGCAGCAGTTAGGGTCAGCAAGTCCCACCTTCTGCCACCCAGTTAAGGGCAGCAGTTAGGATCAGCAACTCAACCCACTGCCACCCAGTTAAGGGCAGCAGTTAGGGTCAGCAAGTCCCACCCTATACCACCCAGTTAAGGGCAGCATCTGGTTCTCAGTATCCCACCCGGGTGATCAGTCCAGGTCAGCAGTCAGTGGCCCCCTAACCAGTCAGGTGTAAGTGAGTCTGGTCAGCCGGTGAGAGCAGCATCACCTCATCACCCACACGCTCCTTAAGCCCCTGTCACACATACGCAACTCAAGGCCCGACCGTTGCGCAACTTAAGGTCGTAATGGCTTTTGTCATCGGTCGTCCCTTGATTCTCCGACAAAGCCCGGACTCTTGAGGGCGGTCGTGAGCTGCTGGGACGACTCCTCGAGCCTCACAAATATTTAATGCTTGTGTTAAAAAATCGTGGCTGCCTCACGACTTGCCAAAAATTGGGTCACAGTTGCGTCATAGTCGGGAGTGTCTAGGTCAGTCCTGAAGCAATCTTAGCTCAATTGGATGCATCTTGATGCGTTCGTTGCGTGTCAGTGTGCAGTCGCCGACAAAAAAAACGTTACGACTGCGTAACGAGTCGCTGACCACGACCAGACCACAATCAGACTGCAACCAGACCCCGAGTCAGGGGAGGCTCGGGGAAGGGTAGTCATGCATTCCCTGAATGCGTCACTCAGTCGTGTTGCACTCTTAGGCTGTCATGGCTGACAAAAATCCGTTAAAATTTCAAATTTGAAGACTTGTTGCTCTGTCGCCTCGTGGTCGCCTAGTGGTTGCCTTGTGGTCGCCTTGTGATCTGGTCGCGTCCTTGAGGACGTCACGACCAGTCGTGAGGCAGTCATGAGCAGATTAGATTCGGGGCCAGTCGGGAAGCGTGGGAGCCAACTAGGACACGACCTTGAGTCCCGCAGCGATCGGGCCTTGAGTCGCGTATGCGTGACAGGGGCCTTAATGCTCTCGCTGGGACTTGAGCCGGAGCCGCACAGTGGGAACCTCTCACCTTCCCCACCACGCCGCCATGACATGGCTGGGAAAATACCCAATTTTTGGTATATTTATGCGTGTTGTTTCATTTTATTTACATTAACATCATTTTTTTTTTTTTTACGTACCTTCATGTACTCTGTTGATCTTAAGCAGAAATCAGTCCTGGAGACCTGTTGAACTTGTACATCTCAGTGAAAAAAAAAGTAC
>NC_137015.1:13584503-13594503 GCF_032717465.1 Coenobita brevimanus | reverse complement strand
GTCTTGGGATATTAATAGAAATGTGTTTAGTTGCCTAATAATTACATTCTGTTATTAGTTTTGTTGGTGAACCAATCACCCATGCTTTTAGGGAACTACGGTAGTTTTGTACTGGAAAACATCAAGCAGTGTCCTTGATTGTTTTTTTTTTTTACTCGGAGTGCATAGCCATGAACGGGATCAATAGGGAAATTCATTAAAATTTTCAATAATTCCAAAGCTTTTTAAATAGAAAACTGAGAACCCTGAACTGTTTAAAAACAGTGAATTATTTACATTGCATTATTTCAAAAGTACAAGCGTATTTGTTATAATTCAGCTTAAGTACAGCGATGGGAAACTCGTTCACCTAAATTTCTTTACTTCTCTTTTTCTACGGCTGGTAAACAGTTCTTAAGCTAGGAGCTTGGGTATCAGTCCCCAAAATGATTCTCTTTGAAATTAGGCGTCATAGAGGAAAGTGACATTCATGACTTACGTGTGAAGTAGACGCAATGGAACAGCAAAGCAACTTTTGCCTCTGACAGTACAGTTAGTCAAAACAGTATCGCACCCTCTAGGTTTGAGGGATTTGAAAATGAGCGGGTTCTGCAGGCACATGTGATTCTATTAACCTGGTACCTCCAAAATTATGACACCCAGTATGTGAAGTTTTTTGAGATTTCGAGTCCTAATACTTACCAAGAACAATACCTGCACTTACCATCGCAGGTTGCCCCAGACACCATAATGCCTCGTCCATGTTTCAGAATGATACGTGAGGTAAAGGGGCCGATACTTTTCTGGGTGACTATACACCGTTGCATCCAGTTACAATCATTACGATTTTACTCAGCTTAAAAGAGAGTTATCAAACTAGAGGGTTTACATAAAAGATTTTATAACTACTTCATTATTAAGGACATTCCGCAAATGCTGAATGTTGCCTGATGATGATGGCTTAGTACTGTCATGGAACTGTCACTGCATACTGGTATACTTGAACAGTCGTCTGTCGTTTTGCAAATATTAATTAAAGACTAAAAACTGACTAGTCAGATAACGTAAGTACACCCTTTACAACTTAACCTAGCGCAGATATTTATTCCTTTTGCGGGTTATTTCACGAAGCACAGTGGCAGAATAAGACGATACTACAGCTCTTCGTAATTTCCAATAACATTTCCTCATAACTTGCATCATATTCTTGCTATAACTCAGCATTCAAGATCGAGAAACGGCAATATTTCGTCCAGTTATAGTAAAAGAACTATAGTCTCCACACACGTAGAACATCCAGCTGGTTATAAGTGATTACGAATGATTTTCACATTATTCAGTAGAAGTTCCAGTTGTAGGATATCTGTTTTGCACATACGGCTGAGCTGGGTCGGTGACGCTTGCCATCCAACGAGTCAGAGGTCGAGCCTTGCGTCTGTTATTCTTCTTCCTGATCTCTTATTTTCATCTGTGCCTTTATAGTCAGATGCTTTAATCCCGTAATGAGTGGCGACAATCAAATCGCCTCCATGTCGTCCTCTCCTCTGTTATTTGGCTACTCGTATCCTCCTTGTAACTCACACACCCCTCTCTCATACATCTCTCTAGCCCATGAGTACTCCGCATTATCCTTGAGCTTACCCTCCCCTTCTCTCCCATCATCTCGTTTACATACATTCTTTTAGTCAGTCTCTCATTTTCCTTCTCTTTTATTGCTTTTTATAATTCTGTTTTACCGAGTCTGTGCAACTGTATCATTATAGGAATGTTGTAAAGAGAATGAAATTAAAGACTAGGATGCAATAGCCAAACAAGTGCAGATGTACCAGACAGATGTGGGATCATATGGGGCTTCGCTAGAGTGAACCACCTTGCATGTGAAAATCTTTAGGCCTGACTGACTAACAGAGCCGCTTCTTGAGGTACTAGCGCATCCGAAAATTATCAGAGAGGAAGAGGCGATACAAAGCCTGTTAAGCCAACGCCAATACGGCTGAATGCTTAGATACTGGCCTGTATTCTCGTTGTCCTGGTGCACATCTTAGCAGTGACTCTGACGAGAAGCCTACACATGGTGGCGCTGTGCACCCTGGATGGAGCAAAGCAGCTGTGGTGTTCACCCGGGAGCCAAACCTCCTCCTATTTCCCTGCACCTCGCCGTGAGAAAGGACCTGGTCCGACCCCAGCGAGGCGTTAAATACTAAACGTGGGGTGCTGTTTCCCTACACGGTGTATTTACTGCACTGTATCTGTAGTACGGCACCACAGAAACAGTTGCTTACTTGTGGTCGACAGGTCACCTTAGCAAGATAGACTGGGGTGAAGCAACAACAACAACTTCTTAGCAGCGATTTGCTTTAACTAACATCAGTTAACCGTGTCGTGGTTGCATCTTCTTTATTTCAAATATCAAGATCACAGGGCAATGCCGTCTTAGTACAATGGATGGTGGGGTAAAGCGACTGAATAATGAATGCATGGGCGGATTAATGCGCAATTTATAAAACAAACGGCTGAGGAAAATGGGAAGTGAAGTCTTTTATGCCAGGATATTACGTGATTTTCAAATTATTTTGGACTCCGACAGAGGATTCAACTACACACACACACACACACACACACACACACACACACACACACACACACATTACTGTTTTAGGAATGATTAAACCTTTGTATTATATTCCAACTTACGACGAACGGTTTTACTCAGCTCTTAGTTACGTTTCCATATCATGGCGTCATTATGTAGTATATTTCCTGCCAGTGCGAGATGAGTTTTACTGCAGGCAGGTGAGACCCCTTGTAGTGAAATGGCTGGTGATGACGCTGTATTTAAACCTTCCTAATGGAAGAGTCTCTCTTACGCTGAATTACATTACGTAGTGATAGTAGTAGTAGTAGTAGTAGGTGCAGTAGTAATACCGTAGTACTAGTAATACTAGTAGTAGTAGTAGCAGTGGCAGTTGTTTTTCTTGTTGTAGTTGTTGTTGTTGTTGTAGCCAGGAGGCACATCTGAAATATGAGGCCAGTATACTGCAGATACTGAAGTTGTCCTCCTCCCCGAGTCCATCATCCTTCTTTATGGAGACAAACTCACACAAAAAAGTACATAAAAAAAATAGACTGGATTGTTACCGCCCACCCCCTAAAAAATAAAATAAAATAGTAACCAGACACCTTGCCATGTCGTCTCCCTCTTCCGAGACTTCAATGCGTCTCCGTTTTGAAAGCAGTTAACAATTTGGCTTCGCAGAGTTTGTGTGGCCAGCGGGTAAACAGATCATTCGAAGCTCTTTCTTGATAATATTATGTATGATTCTCGTCACACATTCGTGTTTTTGTTGCTTAACCCCAGTCTATCTTGCTAAGGTGACCTGTCGACCACAAGTAAGCAACTGTTTCTGTGGTGCCGTACTACAGATACAGTGCAGTAAATACACCGTGTAGGGAAACAGCACCCCACGTTTAGTATTTAACGCCTCGCTGGGGTCGGACCAGGTCCTTTACCACGGCAAGGTGCAGAGAAATAGGAGGAGGTTTGGCTCCCGGGTGAACACCACAGCTGCTTTGCTCCATCCAGGGTGCACAGCGCCACCATGTGTAGGCTTCTCGTCAGAGTCACTGCTAAGATGTGCACCAGGACAACGAGAATACAGGCCAGTATCTAAGCATTCAGCCGTATTGGCGTTGGCTTAACAGGCTTTGTATCGCCTCTTCCTCTCTGATAATTTTCGGATGCGCTAGTACCTCAAGAAGCGGCTCTGTTAGTCAGTCAGGCCTAAAGATTTTCACATGCAAGGTGGTTCACTCTAGCGAAGCCTCATATGAACTGGAACTTCTACTGAAAAATGTGAAAAGCATTCGTGATAACTTATAACCAGTTGAATGTTCTCAGTGTGTGGTGACTGTAGTTCTTTTACTAGTACTTGGCCTAATTTTCCTGAATGCTGAGTTATAACAAGAATATGATGTTAGTCATGAAGAAGTGCTGTGGAAAGGATGTAGAGCTTAAGTATATATCGTATTATTCTGTCACTGTGCCACGCGAAAAATAAAAGGACAAAAAAGCTGCACCAGGCAAAGTTTAAAAGGGTGTAGACTGACGAAGAGAGTGTATGTGAGTGATATGGAGGGGGGAAGAGGGAGGGGGAGACCGAGGATGAGATGGAGGGATGGGGTGGAGAGGTATATGAGAGAGGGGTGTGTGAGTTGGGAGCAGGGCAGTGAAATGTCGGGGGACAGGGCGACTTGGAGGCGATTTGTTTGTGGCCACCCCAAACGGGATTGAGGCGCCTGGCAATAGATAGATAGTTTTTAGTCTTTATATAATTAAAATTTGCAAAACTACAGACAACTGTTCAAGTGTACCTGTATGTAGTGACAGTTCAGTGACACTACTAAGCCATCACCATCATGTAAGATTCATATTTTGCGGAATATTCATTAATAATGAAGTAGTTATAAAATCTTTTATGTAACGCCTCTAGTTTGAAAAATCTCTTCTAAGCTGAGCAAAATCGTGATGACTGTGACTCGATGCAACGGTGTATAGTCACCCAGAAAACTATCGGCCCCTTTACCTCACGTATCATGCTGACACATGGACGAGGCATTATGGTGTCTGGGGCAACCAGTGATTGTAAGTGCAGGTATTGTTCTTGGCAATTATTAGGACTCGAATCTCATAGGGATTGTGGAAAGTATTAAGAATATTTGGAGTAGATGGGAAGTTGTTGAATGCCGTGAAGAGTGTGTATGAGGGTGCTAAGGCTGCAGTGCGTGTGGATAGTGAACTGAGTGAATTTTTCTATTTGGAGGTTAGATTGAAACAGGGATACGTCATGTCTCCATAGTTGTTCAATTTGTATATGGATGGGGTTATAAAAGAGATACAAGGTAGGGCAGTGGATGTTGGAGCGGCCCTAATTAGAGAGGGCAGGGTTTAGAAACTCGCTGTATTGTTGTTTGCAGATGATACTGTGTTGTTGAGTAATGATGAAGGGGAGCTACAAGGCTTGGTGAATGAGTTTGGGAGTGTGTGTAAGAAACGGAATCTAAAGGTGAATGTAGGGAAGAGTAAAGTGATGGTCTTTGAGAGAGGTGAAGTCAGTGAATGTACAGTGAGGTTAGATGAGGAGGTAATGGAAAATGTGAGTGCGTTCAAATACTTGGGTAGTTTGATGAGTAAGGATGGAAGTTGAGAGGGTGAAGTACTTCAAATGGTACGACAAGGAAGAAAGGTTGCTGGCTTCTTGAATGCAGTGATAAGAACCAGGGAATTGAGCATGGACGTGAAAAAGTTACTATATGACAGTATCATGATACCAACTCTAACGTATGGAAGTGAAGCTTGGACCTTGTTGGAGAGACAGAAGTCAAGAGTGAGAGCAGTGGAAATGAGTTAGTTGAGAGAAGCGTCACATGGAGAGACAGACTGACAAATGAGAAAGTGAAGGAGCGTTGTGGTGTGGATGTGGATGTGATAGGAAGCGTTAAAAGAAACACATTGAGGTGGTTTGGTCATGTGGAGAGGATGGAGAGTGAAAGGCTGAAGAGGAGAGGGTATGTGAGTGAGGTGGAGGGAGGGAGAGGTCAAGGATGAGATGGAGGGATGGAGTGGAGAGGTATATGAGAGAGGGGGGTATGAGCTGGGAGCAGGGCAGCGAAATGGCGGGGGACAGGGCGACATGGATTAGATTTGTTTGTGGCCACCCTTAACGGGATTAAGGCGTCTGCAGGCAATAGACAGATAGACTGATGGAAATCTCATAACTCTTCACATAATGGATGTCATATTTTCTTGATATATCAGGTTAATAGAATCAGGTGTGCCTGCAGAACTCGCTCATTTTCACATCCATCAAACCTAGGGGGTGCCATACTTTGGGCAGAAGTTGCTCTGCTGTTCCATTGCGTCTACTTCACACGTAAATCATGTCTGTCACTTTTTTCCATGACGCATCATATCAAAGAGAATCATTTGGGGGGCAGATAAACATACGAAGCCTCTCTAGCCTAAGGGCTGTTTACCAGCCAAGGAAAACGAGAAGTAAAGAAATTTAGGTGAACTTGTTTCTCCTTGCTTTACTCAAACTGAATTATAGCAAATACATTTGTACTTATGAGATAATGCAATGTAAATAATTCAATGTTTTTAAACGGTTCTAGTTCTCAGTTGTGTATTTAAAAAAAAAAATGGAATTATTAAAAACTTTAATGAATATCTCTATTGACTTTGTTAATGGCTATGCACTCCGAGTAAAAAAAACAATCAGGGTCACTGCTTGATATTTCTCCAGTACAAAACTACCGTAGTTCCCTAAAAGTATGGGAAATAGGTTCACCTACAAAAAGTAATACTATAATGTAATTATGAGGCAACTAAATACATTTCTAGTAATGTCCTAAGATTGCCGATCTGTTGGGCATAAGTAAGAGTTCGAATCATATTGGCTTCGGCCAGTTTGCGGTGGATGGGTTGGTGGTCTCTGGCTTGCCACTCAGCTGACGTTGGTTCGGGTCCTTGCAGCCCCCCTGACCTGGAACTTGGCACAGCGCAGGACCAGGACCGACAAACCCTGTGACTGGCCTTCACCACGTCCGTGACCACAACAGTGACTACGTTACTGATGCCTCAGGACGAGTGAAGTTCCTTCTGGAGATACTGTGTTTGGGGTTCACAGTTTTCAAAACGTGCCCCTTCTGTGGTATCACCAGCCATGTCTGGTTAGTCCTCACGATCGTATAGAGTCCTCAGAAAGACTTTATGCTACTTATTTTTCTTTCTGCAAAATTCTTTTCTATTTCTGGTGATCATAATAAATCATGATAATTACATTAAAGACTGCACTGGGTCAACGAATTTCTGAGTGAGGGTAACTATCGACATTACTGAACGCTGAAAAGATACAGCATATGCAATGTGCTTGCGCGCTCGCCCGTCTGTGTGTGTGTGTGTGTGTGTGTGTGTGTGTGTGTGTGTGTGTGTGTGTGTGTGTGTGTGTGTGTAACAACCAGCAGTTTTGTTCGGCTTCAGTAAGAAGTCACTGTGCCATAAGACTCTGTAACCTCTTCAGTACGCTGATGTCTTTATTCTTGCTTCCCAAGTCTTTATTTAGCTTAAAAAGATCTTGAAGGAGTTACGTAATCCCTTAACCTTTTCTGATACTGTTCCTCTAAGATAATTCTCGTGGCGAAGCGGACAGAGACAATTGGCCGTAGTTATAAAGGAGTCTAATAATTTTTCAGATAAATTTAACTATTTATTCGGATTTATCGTATATTTTCACTCAAATCTTCACGTTGATTTGGTCAGGTGTTGCGTATACGCTTCTCATTATAACTTGGCCTATAATAGCTATCTCTCCGTCTTCAATGCTGACTTTCATAACAGATTAGCGCTTGATAATGATCCTGGTCACAAAGAAGTGCTATGGAAAGAATGTAGAGTCGTAGCATTTTTTTCCTGCCATTTACCTAGGTACTGCTGGTGGTGGTAGTGCTGGTGGTGGTGGTGGTGATGGTGGTGCTGGTGGTGGTGGTGGTGATGGTGGTGGTGGTGGTGGTAGTGGTGGTGGTGGTGGTGGTGGTGGTGGTGATGGTGGTGGTGGTAGTGCTGGTTAGTACCGGTACTGGTGGTGGTGGTAGTGGTGGTGGTGGTGGTGGTGGTGATGGTGGTGCTGGTGGTGGTGGTGGTGATGGTGGTGGTGGTGGTGGTAGTGGTGGTGGTGGTGGTGGTGGTGGTGGTAGTGCTGGTTAGTACCGGTACTGGTGGTGGTGGTGGTGGTGGTGGTGGTGGTAGTGCTGGTTAGTACCGGTACTGGTGGTGGTGGTGGTGCTGGTGGTGATGGTGGTGGTGGTGGTGGTGGTGGTGGTGGTGGTGGTGGTAGTGCTGGTTAGTACCTGTACTGGTGGTGGTGGTCGTGGTGGTGAGAATAAGGCTTTAATTAATACCTGTCATTTACGCGAGGCTCCGTTAAGGTGCAGCCAAACATGCCGGAAACATGTGATCGTCGGTGTGAAACGAAGCACCGGGTTGGAGCCGCTGCAGTATTGGAGTCTGAACGTTGGACGGACCCCTGAGTCTCACTTCCTCTTGTCCATCACATGCTTGGAGCAAGTGTGGCTGCATCCTGAGGCACACATTCAGTTCTGGCCAAGACCAAATCTTTCTCTAGATAACCACAAGTAACAGTCCAATGTCCAGCACAGGTTCCTATTTCAGTTCTAGGTAAGGATGAGAGTTTAGTGTTAGTTGCAGTCCAGGGACATTATTCTACCTGAGTTAGCAGGCTGTGTTGCACCATGCTATATACAGTACATTCCAGGTCCCTATTTCAGTAAAAGTGACAGTATGGTGTGGAGGTAAGGTTTGTTTTCTAGTTGGGTTAGGGGGCTTTGTAACACCATCGGATCTACCATACATTACGCCCGTGTTTCGGTAGGAGTGAGAGTTTAATGTGCATTGGTTAGGGTTTTATATGGCTGTGTAAGGAGGTTATGTAGCACGATCGGATGTACGGTCCAGGTCCCTATTTCCGTAAGGGTGAGAGTTTCGTGTGCATTGGTTAGGGATGTATTCTAGTTGGGTTCGGAGGCTTGTAACACCCTCGAATGTACCGTACAGTCCAGGTCTTTATTTCAGAAAAAGTGGGGTTTTAGTGTGCATTGGTTGGGATTGTAATCTGGCTGGGTATGAGGAGTTGTGGCACCTCTTTCATAGCGATTTATTACCACATTGCTACTTAATGTGCTCCTTCAGAATATCTATATCCATTTCATATCAACATTACTTGCATAAATAACATAAAGTAATATATTAGTGTTGCAGATACATAAATCAACTAACCAGGAAGAAGTGCCAGATAGACTCCTTATCGCTTTGGCTGCGGGTAGGTCATTTGGATAGTTTTATTTAAGCTGACAGCAGATGATTTTACTGAGTTTTTTCCTACTATGCCCTTTTAATTCTAACTTGGCCTACAATTGCCACCTCTCCACCTCCAGCTGCAACAAGGTCAATACCAGAATATGGTGCTGGTCATAAAGAGTGCTATGGAGAGAGTGTAGTTTTTAGTCGTAGTGTTGTCTTTTTCTTCCACTGAGCTGTGTGTGAAATAAGTAGCAAAACGACGATAATCTGGGCCAATTTAAGGTTTAGAAAAATAAGGTTCCAAAGGCTGTCTTCTGTGACACATATTCTGCTCCGGATTCACCATCATCATCATCATCATCAATATCGTATTCATCATCATCATCATCATCATCGTCATCATCCCGCCTTTTCTTCCTGTCGAATGGTGGGTTGGAAAAAAAAAAAAAAAAAAAAAAAAGATAGATGGAAGTCTGGGATTCGATCCTGAGACCATATAGCTTCCAACATTTCACCCCACCTACAATCTATCAAGCCAGTGTGTGTGGTGGTGGTGGCGTGGGGGAGCCTGGTTTGTGTGTGTGTGTGTGTGTGTGTGTTTGGGGGGGGGTGGCGAGTGGGAGCGTGTTCGTATATGTGTTGGGGGGGAGTTCATTCCTTTGGCGTCATCATACTCATTATCCCTGACTAGTGTGGCGTGCTGTGGTGTGGGATGGGGTAATGCTTGAATTAAAAAGAGTGACTATGATGGAGGCAGTGATCCACCTATGCCCCATGCCCTTTCTATTTTCTTTCTTTCTTTGGTTCTTCTTATTCTTATTCTTATTCTTATTCTTTTTCTGCTTGGTTCTTTCTTTTTCCTTCTCTATAGTTTATTTTGCTGTTTTCATATTTTATTCAGTTGCACTTTAACTTCGGCTAATATTCTCTCAATGTTAAACCCCGAGCTGTAGCAAGAGATTGTCACTCCAAAACAAGTGATTAGCCTTAGAGCACGATGCTAATCACGAAGAAGTGCTATGGATAGGATGTATAGCCGCTGTAGTATTGTCTCATTGTGCCGCTGACCCAAGGGGATAGGCCGCAAAAGGACGAAATCTGCAAAACTGAGGTAGGCGAAGTTTTTTTGTTGTTGTTCTTTTTTTT